>NW_028225949.1:0-104008 GCF_052327205.1 Somniosus microcephalus
CCCACACCTCCCCCACCCCGAGCACCAGCCCACACCTCCCCCACCCCGAGCACCAGCCCACACCTACCCCACCCCATTCACCAGTCCACACCTCCTCCACCCCATTCACCAGCCCACACCTCCCCCACCCCATTCACCAGCCCACCCCTCCCCCACCCCATTCACCAGCCCACCCCTCCCCCACCCCATTCACCAGCCCACACCTCCCCCACCCCGAGCACCAGCCCACACCTCCCCCACCCCATTCACCAGCTCACACCTCCCCCACCCCATTCACCAGCCCACCCCTCCCCCACCCCATTCACCAGCCCACCCCTCCCCCACCCCATTCACCAGCCCACACCTCCCCCACCCCGAGCACCAGCTCACACCTCCCCCACCCCATTCACCAGCTCAGACCTCCCCCACCCCATTCACCAGCTCACACCCCCCCACCCCGAGCACCAGCCCACACCTCCCCCACCCCGAGCACCAGCTCACACCTCCCCCACCCCATTCACCAGCCCACACCTCCCCCACCCCATTCACCAGCCCACACCTCCCCCACCCCATTCACCAGCTCACACCTCCCCCACCCCATTCACCAGCCCACACCTCCCCCACCCCATTCACCAGCTCACACCTCCCCCACCCCATTCACCAACCCACACCTCCCCCACCCAACACCTCCCCCACCCCATTCACCACCCCACACCTCCCCCACCCCATTCACCAGCCCACACCTCCCCCACCCCATTCACCAGCTCACACCTCCCCCACCCCGAGCACCAGCTCACACCTCCCCCACCCCATTCACCAGCCCACACCTCCCCCACCCCATTCACCAGCTCACACCTCCCCCACCCCATTCACCAGCTCACACCTCCCCCACCCCATTCACCAGCCCACACCTCCCCCACCCCATTCACCAGCTCACACCTCCCCCACCCCATTCACCAGCCCACACCTCCCCCACCCCATTCACCAGCTCACACCTCCCCCAGCCCATTCACCAGCCCACACCTACCCCCCACCCCATTCACCAGCCCACACCTCCCCCACCCCATTCACCAGCTCACACCCCCCCCACCCCGAGCACCAGCCCACACCTCCCCCACCCCATTCACCAGCTCACAACCCCCCCACCCCATTCACCAGCTCACACCTCCCCCACCCCATTCACCAGCTCACACCTCCCCCACCCCATTCACCAGCTCACACCTCCCCCACCCCGAGCACCAGCTCACACCTCCCCCACCCCGAGCACCATCTCACACCTCCCCCACCCCATTCACCAGCCCACACCTCCCCCACCCCATTCACCAGCCCACACCTCCCCCAGCCCATTCACCAGCCCACACCTCCCCCCCACCCCATTCACCAGCCCACACCTCCCCCACCCCAATCACCAGCCGACACCTCCCCCACCCCATTCACCAGCTCACACCTCCCCCATCCCGAGCACCAGCCCACACCTCCCCCACCCCATTCACCAGCTCACACCCCCCCCACCCCATTCACCAGCTCACACCTCCCCCACCCCATTCACCAGCTCACACCTCCCCCACCCCATTCACCAGCCCACACCTCCCCCACCCCATTCACCAGCCCACCCCCCCCACCCCATTCACCAGCCCACACCTCCCCCACCCCATTCACCAGCTCACACCTCCCCCACCCCATTCACCAGCCCACACCTCCCCCACCCCATTCACCAGCCCACATCCCCCCCACCCCATTCACCAGCCCACACCTCCCCCACCCCATTCACCAGCTCACACCTCCCCCACCCCATTCACCAGCCCACACCCCCCACCCCATTCACCAGCCCACACCTCCCCCACCCCATTCACCAGCCCACACCTCCCCCACCCCATCACCAGCCCACACCTCCCCCACCCCATTCACCAGCCCACACCCCCCCCACCCCATTCAGCATCCCACACCTCCCCCACCCCATTCCCCAGCCCACATCTCCCCCACCCCATTCACCAGCCCACACCTTCCCCACCCCATTCACCAGCGCACACCTCCCCCACCCCGAGCACCAGACCACACTCCCCCAGCCCATTCACCAGCCCACACCTCCCCCACCCGAGCACCAGCTCACACCTCCCCCACCCCATTCACTAGCTCACACCTCCCCCACCCCATTCACCAGCTCCCACCCCCCCACCCCATTCAGCAGCCCACCCCTCCCCCACCCCATTCACCAGCCCACACCTCCCCCACCCCATTCACCAGCTCACACCTCCCCCACCCCGAGCACCAGACCACACCCCCCCAGCCCATTCACCAGCCCACACCTCCCCCACCCGAGCACCAGCTCACACCTCCCCCACCCCATTCACCAGCCCACACCTTCCCCACCCCATTCACCAGCCCACACCCCCCCACCCCATTCACCAGCTCACACCTCCCCCACCCCATTCACTAGCCCACACCTTCCCCACCCCATTCACCAGCGCACACCTCCCCCACCCCGAGCACCAGCCCACACCCCCCCCACCCCATTCACCAGCCCACACCTTCCCCACCCCATTCACCAGCCCACAACTCCCCCACCCCATTCACCAGCTCACACCTCCCCCACCCCGAGCACCAGCCCACACCCCCCCCACCCCATTCACCAGCTCACACCTCCCCCACCCCATTCACCAGCCCACACCTCCCCCACCCCATTCACCAGCCCACACCTCCCCCACCCCATTCACCAGCCCACACCTCCCCCACCCCATTCACCAGCTCACACCTCCCCCACCCCATTCACCAGCCCACACCTCCCCCACCCCATTCACCAGCTCACACCTCCCCCACCCCATTCACCAGCTCACACCTCCCCCACCCCATTCACCAGCCCACACCTCCCCCACCCCATTCAGAAGCCCACACCTCCCCCACCCCATTCTCCAGCCCACACCCCCCCCACCCCATTCACCAGCTCACGCCCCCCCCACCCCATTCACCAGCCCACACCTCCCCCACCCCATTCACCAGCCCACACCTCCCCCACCCCATTCACCAGCCCACACCCCCCCACCCCATTTACCAGCCCACACCTCCCCCACCCCATTCACCAGCCCACACCCCCCCCCACCCCTTTCACCAGCTCACGCCCCCCCCCACCCCATTCACCAGCCCACACCTCCCCCACCCCATTCACCAGCCCACACCTCCCCCACCCCATTCACCAGCTCACACCTCCCCCACCCCATTCACCAGCCCACACCCCCCCACCCCATTCACCAGCTCACACCTCCCCCACCCCATTCACCAGCTCACACCTCCCCCACCACGAGCACCAGCCCACACCTCCCCCACCCCATTCACCAGCTCACACCTCCCCACCCCATTCATCAGCCCACACCTCCCCCACCCCATTCACCAGCCCACACCCCCCCACCCCATTCACCAGCTCACACCTCCCCCACCCCATTCACCAGCTCACACCTCCCCCACCACGAGCACCAGCCCACACCTCCCCCACCCCATTCACCAGCTCACACCTCCCCACCCCATTCACCAGCTCACACCTCCCCCACCCCATTCACCAGCCCACACCCCCCCCACCCCATTCACCAGCCCACACCTCCCCCACCCCATTCACCAGCCCACACCCCCCCACCCCATTCACCAGCTCACACCTCCCCCACCCCATTCACCAGCTCACACCTCCCCCACCCCATTCACCAGCCCACACCTCCCCCACCCCATTCACCAGCTCACACCCCCCCACCCCATTCACCAGCTCACACCTCCCCCACCCCATTCACCAGCTCACACCTCCCCCACCCCATTCACCAGCCCACACCCCCCCCACCCCATTCACCAGGCCACACCTCCCCCACCCCATTCACCAGCCCACATCTCCCCCACCCCATTCACAAGCTCACACCTCCCCTACCCCATTCACCAGCCCACACCTCCCCCACCCCATTCACCAGCCCACACCTCCCCCACCCCATTCACCAGCTCACACCTCCCCCACCCCATTCACCAGCCCACACCTCCCCCACCCCATTCACCAGCTCACACCTCCCCCACCCCATTCACCAGCTCACACCTCCCCCACCCCGAGCACCAGCCCACACCTCCCCCACCCCATTCACCAGCCCACACCTCCCCCACCCCATTCACCAGCTCACACCTCCCCCACCCCATTCACCAGCTCACACCTCCCCCACCCCGAGCACCAGCTCACACCTCCCCCACCCCATTCACCAGCCCGCACCTCCCCCACCCCATTCACCAGCTCGCACCTCCCCCACCCCATTCACCAGCTCACACCTCCCCCACCCCATTCACCAGCTCACACCTCCCCCACCCCATTCACCAGCTCACACCTCCCCCACCCCATTCACCAGCTCACACACCCCCCCACCACATTCACCAGCCCACACCTCCCCCACCCCATTCACCAGCCCACACCTCCCCCACCCCATTCACCAGCTCACACCTCCCCCACCCCGAGCACCAGCCCACACCTCCCCCACACCGAGCACCAGCCCACACCTCCCCCACCCCATTCACCAGCCCACAACTCCCCCACCCCATTCACCAGCCCACACCTCCCCCACCCCATTCACCAGCCCACACCTCCCCCACCCCATTCACCAGCTCACACCTCCCCCACCCCATTCACAAGCCCACACCTCCCCCACCCCATTCACCAGCCCACAACTCCCCCACCCCATTCACCAGCCCACACCTCCCCCACCCCATTCACCAGGCACACCTCCCCCACCCCATTCACCAGCCCACACCTCCCCCACCCCATTCACCAGCTCACACCTCCTCCACCCCATTCACCAGCCCACACCTCCCCCACCCCATTCACCAGCCCACACCTCCCCACCCCATTCACCAGCTCACACCTCCCCCACCCCATTCACCAGCCCACACCTCCCCCACCCCATTCACCAGCCCACACCTCCCCCACCCCATTCACCAGCCCACACCTCCCCCACCCCATTCACCAGCCCACACCTCCCCCACCCATTCACCAGCCCACACCTCCCCCACCCCATTCACCAGCCCACACCTCCCCACCACATTCACCAGCCCACACCTCCCCCCACCACATTCACCAGCTCACATCCCCCCACCCCGAGCACCAGCTCACACCTCCCCCACCCCATTCACCAGCCCACACCTCCCCCACCCCATTCACCAGCTCACACCTCCCCCACCCCATTCACCAGCCCACACCCCCCACCCCATTCACCAGCCCACACCTCCCCCACCCCATTCAGCAGCCCACACCTCCCCCACCCCATTCACCAGCTCACACCTACGCCACCCGATTCACCAGCTCACACCTCCCCCACCCCATTCACCAGCTCACACCCCCCCACCCCATTCACCAGCTCACACCCCCCCACCCGATTCACCAGCTTACACCTCCCCCACCCCATTCACCAGCTCACACCTCCCCCACCCGATTCACCAGCTCACACCTCCCCCACCCCATTCACCAGCCCACACCTCCCCCACCCCATTCAGCAGCCCACATCTCCCCCACCCTATTCACCAGCCCACACCTCCCCCACCCCATTCACCAGCTCACACCTCCCCCACCCCGAGCACCAGCTCACACCTCCCCCACCCCATTCACCAGCCCACACCTCCCCCACCCCGAGCACCAGCTCACACCTCCCCCACCCCGAGCACCAGCTCACACCTCCCCCACCCCGAGCACCAGCTCACACCTCCCCCACCCCATTCACCAGCTCACACCTCCCCCACCCCATTCACCAGCCCACACCCCCCCCACCCCATTCACCAGCTCACACCCCCCACCCCATTCACCAGCTCACAGCCCCCCACCCGATTCACCAGCTCACACCTCCCCCACCCCATTCACCAGCCCACACCTCCCCCACCCCATTCACCAGCTCACACCTCCCCCACCCCATTCACCAGCCCACACCTCCCCCACCCCATTCACCAGCTCACACCTCCCCCACCCCATTCACCAGCCCACACCTCCCCCCGACCCCATTCACCAGCCTACACCTCCCCACCCCATTCACCAGCCCACACCTCCCCCACCCCATTCACCAGCCCACACCTCCCCACCCCATTCACCAGCCCACACCTCCCCCACCCCATTCACCAGCTCACAGCCCCCCCACCCCATTCACCAGCCCACACCTCCCCCACCCCATTCACCAGCTCACACCTCCCCACCCCATTCACCAGCCCACACCTCCCCCCGACCCCATTCACCAGCCTACACCTCCCCACCCCATTCACCAGCCCACACCTCCCCCACCCCATTCACCAGCCCACACCTCCCCACCCCATTCACCAGCCCACACCTCTCCCACCCCATTCACCAGCCCCCCCCACACCCCATTCACCAGCTCACACCTCCCCCACCCCATTCAGCAGCTCACACCTCCCCCACCCCATTCACCAGCTCACACCTCCCCCACCCCATTCACCAGCTCACACCTCCCCCACCCCATTCACCAGCCCACACCCCCCCCACCCCATTCACCAGCTCACACCCCCCCCCCCGCCCCATTCACCAGCCCACACCTCCCCCACCCCATTCACCAGCTCACACCTCCCCCACCCCATTCACCAGCCCACACCCCCCCCACCCCATTCACCAGCTCACACCCCCCCCACCCCATTCACCAGCGCACACCTCCCCCACCCCATTCACCAGCTCACACCTCCCCCACCCCATTCACCAGCTCACACCCCCCCCACCCCATTCACCAGCTCACACCCCCCCCACCCCATTCACCAGCGCACACCCCCCCCACCCCATTCACCAGCCCACACGACCCCCACCCCATTCACCAGCTCACACCTCCCCCACCCCATTCACCAGCTCACACCTCCCCCACCCCGAGCACCAGCCCACACCTCCCCCACCCCATTCACCAGCTCACACCTCCCCCACCCCATTCACTAGCTCACACCCCCCCACCCCATTCACCAGCCCACACCTCCCCCCACCCCATTCACCAGCTACAACCCCCCCACCCCATTCACCAGCTCACACCTCCCCCACCCCATTCACCAGCTCACACCCCCCCACCCCATTCACCAGCCCACACCTCCCCCACCCCATTCACCAGCCCACACCTCCCCCACCCCATTCACCAGCTCACACCCCCCCACCCCATTCACCAGCTACAACCCACCCACCCCATTCACCAGCTCACACCTCCCCCACCCCATTCACCTGCCCACACCTCCCCTACCCCATTCACCAGCCCACACCTCCCCCACCCCATTCACCAGCTCACCCCCCCCACCCCATTCACCAGCCCACACCTCCCCCACCCCATTCACCAGCCCACACCTCCCCCACCCCATTCACAAGCTCACACCTCCCCCACCCCATTCACCAGCCCACACGTCCCCCACCCCATTCACCAGCCCACTCCTCCCCCACCCCATTCACCAGCCCACACCTCCCCCACCCCATTCACATGCTCACACCTCCCCCACCCCATTCACCAGCCCACACCTCCCCCACCCCATTCACCAGCCCACACCTCCCCCACCCCATTCACCAGACCACACCTCCCCCACCCCATTCACCAGCCCACACCTCCCCCACCCCATTCACCAGCCCACACCACCCCCCCACCCCATTCACCAGCCCACACCTTCCCCACCCCATTCACCAGCCCACCCCCCCCCACCCCGAGCACCAGCTCACACCTCCCCCACCCCATTCACCAGCCCACACCTCCCCCACCGCATTCACCAGCCCACACCTCCCCCACCCTATTCACCAGCCCACACCTCCCCCACCCCATTCACCAGCCCACACCTCCCCCACCCCATTCACCAGCCCACACCTCCCCCACCCCATTCACCAGCCCACACCACCCCCACCCCATTCACCAGCCCACACCCTCCCCACCCCATTCACCAGCCCACACCCCCCCACCCCGAGCACCAGCTCACACCTCCCCCACCCCATTCACCAGCCCACACCTCCCCCACCCCATTCACAAGCTCACACACCCCCCACCCCATTCACCAGCCCACACCTCCCCCAACCCATTCACCAGCACCCCCCCACCCCATTCACCAGCTCACACCCCCCCACCCAATACACCAGCCCACAACCCCCCCACCCCATTCACCAGCTCACACCTCCCCCACCCCATTCACCAGCCCTCACCTCCCCCACCCCATTCACCAGCCCACATCTCCCCCGCCCCATTCACCAGCCCACACCTCCCCCACCCCATTCAACAGCCCACACCTCCCCCACCCCATTCACCAGCCCACACCCCCCCCACCCCATTCACCAGCTCACACCCCCCCGACCCCATTCACCTGCTCACACCTCCCCCACCCCATTCACCAACTCACACCTCCCCCACCCCATTCACCAGCCCACACCCCCCCCCACCCCATTCACCAGCCCACACCTCCCCCACTCCGAGCACCAGCTCACACCTCCCCCACCCCATTCACCAGCCCACACCGCCCCCACCCCATTCACCAGCTCACACCCCCCCACCACATTCACCAGCTCGCACCTCCCCCACCCCATTCACCAGCCCACACCTCCCCCACCCCATTCACCAGCCCACACCTCCCCCACCCCGAGCAGCAGCCCACACCTCCCCCACCCCATTCACCAGCCCACACCGCCCCCCACCCCATTCACCAGCCCACACCTCCGCCACCCCATTCACCAGCTCTCACCTCCCCCACCCCGAGCACCAGCTCACACCTCCCCCACCCCATTCACCAGCCCACACCTCCCCCACCCCATTCACCAGCCCACACTTCCCCCACCCCATTCACCAGCCCACACCCCCCCACCCCATTCACCAGCCTACACCTCCCTCACCCCATTCACCAGCCCACACCTCCCCCACCCCATTCACCAGCTCACACCTCCCCCACCACATTCACCAGCTCACACCTCCCCCACACCATTCACCAGCTCACACCTCCCCCACCCCATTCACCAGCCCACACCTCCCCCACCCCGAGCACCACCCCACACCTCCCCCACCCCGAGCACCAGCCCACACCTCCCCCACCCCATTCACCAGCCCACACCTCCCTCACCCCATTCACCAGCCCACACCTCCCCCCTGTAGGGGGTTTCTCTTGCTCTTTCTGGTCTCCTGCCAGGCTTCGTGCAATAATTACCCTTGAGTGGTTCGACCCACTCCCCCTACGGTTCTAGACCTTGGACTTAGGTGCAGAGAACAATAGTGCAGAGAAAGAACTCAATAGACCAGGTTGAATAGCACGAAATGGATGCTTTTATTTTAAACAGTTTGAAGCATTACAAAATACATGTCATAGGCACAGATTAAAGTTACTACAATCATGCACAAATTTATGAACTTGACTCTATGGAAATGGGGAACACACGGCACATCGTAAAAGGGGAAACACATTACGATTTCCCTTAACTCCCTCCCCTATACCTAAACTAAGTTTCGACCTGGGGAACTTGGGATCATGCTCACCACTCTCGAAATCGCGAGAAAGGGGGGGGTTCGCAGCCTTTTTGGCACCGCTTTCCGTCGTCACGTGGATTTGGAAACTTCTGGCGCAGTCGATATTCTCTCCTCCCTCGAGGCGGTGGGGTAGACCCAGCCTCGATGAGCGCTCGTTAAGGTTGAGATCCACTAGGTCGATTTGGGTTCATGGAGCAGACCCAGATGCAGGCTATGCACTTGGGAGAATCTTGTGGCCTAGATCGCCAGTCCTCCAGAGGGTTTCTTCTCCGTCGGCCTGGGTCGTCGATGATCTCCCGACCCCAGTACCCGGGCCACCCTCGTCGTCTTCTCGTCGTGGCCGAGCCTTGTTTGGCTGAACACCGACCACGTTGTCCTTTTACCGAAACCGTCCGTCTTTAAAAAGACGAAAACGTTTTCATCGATCTGCCGAAGTGGAAGAGGCGCCGATCCGGGCACCGTCCGCCCTTCGTTCGTTCCTCGTAGAAGAAAGTTCTTGAAGAAATGGAAGCCTGAAGTTGCCCAACAAGAAGCCGTGGCAGTGAAGAAGAAGTTGTTCAAGTAACCCGGAGTCCGAAGTAACTTAGATGGACTTTCAATCCATAGTTATACTCTTTTGGGACAGTCTTATCTCCCGCCAAATCATAGTCCTGTCTTTGTATTAATTTTGGCGGGCAGAAATCTCTGCAGGGGCGCTTTGTCTTGTAACGGAGCCGGTGATAACTTAAACTGGCCTTCCTGGCCGATAATGTCTTTCAATGTCTTTTGCATTGTCACCGTGGCTCGGTTCGCATATTGATCGGTCCGGACATTTTCCTTGATGGCTGCTAAACGGTTTTTCCTTTGTACGATAAATGGGTATAAGTGTTTTTACATTGTCCGCCCATATCTTGATGGGCCCCATCCTGTACTTATAATCCATTGAATATGTATGCTGTTGCTCTGAGTTTCGGTTCCCAGAGACTGGCTTTCGTGGGCTCACTGTCTTCAATCCACAAGCCTGTCTGGCTTGCAGTAACAGAAATAAAATGGTTCATAAACTGATCACGGGGCCTGGCGGCCATTTTGTATGCCCTTTTATCAAAGGTTTTTCTGTGCAAGCTTACTTTGGTCAATAAACAGTCTTAATTTTATCCAGTTTTCTTGCGTGATTTTTGCTGAAAATTGCGAATCTTACAGGCCCCCCTGTGATACTGATAGCTTGCTTAAAGTATCAATAATCCTTGATGAGCAAATTTTCCCTGATTCCCCACATCCAAACATTCCTGGCACTTAACTATCTATGCCCCTCACGACACATGCAGTTCCCATTTCCGGAGAAAATAAAAATTACCTCATGCACATTTGGAATCATAGACAGCAAATCTTAAACTATAACACCTTCACCTGTCAGATGGGCAGGGGTTGATACCCTTTTGCGCCATCTGCATGCATCTTTTATTAATCCAAAAAAACTTAAGAACAACTAATAACATAACAATACTTATTTCCTTATAACCCAAAACAATCAAAAAAAAAAAAAAAAATTTAAATGGAGGGACGCTTAATCTTATACTAGCAGCTTAGAGTGGGGTATCTGCTTCCCCCATCCGCACATAGCGTTCTCTCCATTCTCCTGTGTTCTCGTGCCTCTGGAGGCGTTTGCCTCTTTTGCAATGCACGAAGAGCAAAAATATCACAATCAAAACCTGACATACTACTAGGATATGGGATGCTATTCTAATCCAGGCGGGGACCTCTATGTTGGTGAACAAGTCCCACCATGGTGGGATGGTTATGTCCAATATGTCTTTTCCTATCTCTAAAGTCTTCTGCTCCAGTGTATAGAAATGTTTCTGCGAAACTATAACGGCTTTTAAAACCTTGGTGAGGTGTTCGGGAAGAGGGGGAATGACATAACCAAAATGCGCGACAAATCGTTGTAAGTCTGTGAAATTCTCTTTGATAGTGATGTGTACGGTGGAGGGCGCAGGAATGGGAACAATTCGTTGTTGTGCCACTTGAACCTCGGCCCTGGGTTTGAAACAGAAACTGCTATCACCGACCGAACACCACTCGTGTTGTCCATATCGGTACTGAGGCGCTGCAGTGGTGACGCAGTATGTCCCACCCCCGATATATGCTACCTGTGGGGGCACATGGTCCTCTGCCATTGCCTCCATGGTGCAATTCACCGGCTTCGCGCTAGCGGTTCTGAACCCGCACTGTGGTTTCAAAAAGGCATTCAAGTGCTGGGGACACAGGATGATGTGTGCTCCCCGGCTCCGACATCCCGAGAGGTCGGTGCCTGTCATCGTACGCTCCCATCTGATGACGTAAGGCGGGACCACTGCGTAATGAATGTGTGCGCCCCCCTGAATGACTCCAATGTTCTCTACTCTGTATACCGGGGCGGGCTTTGCTGCGGGACCCAACACCGGCATTCTTACTACTATTCCCATAATAGTGTGATTCGAATGTCCGCAGTCCACTGGAACTGGGTATGCTTCTGCGGCTAGTCTGAGCTGGCACGGGCTTAATGCATTCTCAAAAGGGTGGAGCGCTTGCAAGTGCTTGTTGCTGATCCAGGACGGGACCAAACCCTGTTTTAAATCCTCAAGATTATTGCGGCCCTCGCCCAATAACCACGCCCCGTACAGCACACAGGCCTCGTTTTGCGCAGCTTGATCGGACGCATTCCGATCCTCCTTAATGAGTGCATTTACCGTTCTCGCGTGTTTCTCCAGCTCAGCAATTATGTCCTTAAAGTGTAGTGTCATGGCCTGGTCCTCATGCAACTCAGAACCCACGACCTTGTTTTCGTCTGTCAATATGTTCCTTAACTGGGCTTTTAAACCGTTGATCTGTGTCTGCAGCTCCACGTTATCTAGAGCGTTGACAACAGATGTCCCGGTATTAAAAGCAGTGAATATGTCATTTACAGTACCCCTTCTTTGCCTCCCGACTTGATCCAAAACTTCTGGCGGTGTGGTGTATAATTTGTCTCTGTCGATGTCGGCAAAGTCAAATTCGTAAAATTGTCTAAACATACTGGTTAACAGGACCTGGTATAATTGTTCCGTTTCTTTGGGACACCACTCCGGCAATCTTACCTCAGTGAGATTTAAAATCACTGAGGTCACCGCGTAGTGTACCCCTTGGTACAGCACCTGACCGGTGGGTACCAATACTAAACCGTTCCCGGGTCCCTTGGTGGTGGTTGGGCACCCTCCTTTCTGGGCTAGTGCTACCGGAGGCGTGGGCAGGGGCTTGCGTGGGCGGGTGATGAGTTCAGTGGCGTTCACCGGAATAGGGGAGTATGGGGCTCCGCACGCTCGAGTGCTAACATCCCATCTCATCCCCTTCCCTTCATCCTGCCACTGCCTCTGGAAGAAGATGGACACGCCCTTGGGGCAGACGCGTCTCGAACCCCACATACAGACATATATTCCCTCATCCGGTTCCCACCATTTGTCCCAACACACACGTAATTGTCCGTGAGTTCCCGTAATAGTCCGATGGGTGTTATTACCCAGTCGCTCCCACTCGACCGTAGAGTTTCTCATGTCCTTTCCCAGCTTTCGTAGCCACCACCATCGCCTTGGTGGTACGTTCCCATTGCACACCAGACAAATCCTCTTTCCCACGGTGACGCTGACTCTGGGCGCTAGGATCCTCACTCGAGGGCACGTTAATGAAGTCTCTTGGTAGGCAAAACCGAAATTGCTGGAATATTCCGTAGAATTCGTTCCCAGCCAACCTGGCCATCTCCCTTGGTGGAAGTAGGTGGCGGTTTCCTCTACCTCTCGCTCCCCCGTCCCATCCGTTGCGATGGGGGCCGTGTCCCCGGAGCACCCGAAAATGATGACGTCTTTGGTGCGGCCTCGGTAGGCCCACCCGCACCCGATCGCCATGAACGCGACGACAATCCTTTCCATCGTATCCCAGGTTTCTGTAACCAACAAAATGATGTAGCCGGGCTCCCGATAGGTGCTGGCCTAAATTAATTGGACGCGCGGGTTCCTGGACCCCGCTCCCTAACAAACACACATACCGGGCAGACTTCAAAATTGTACTCTTAACACCATATACTTTACATTCCTTAAACTATGACCATAATTACCTATCTTCACTTATGTACAGCGCCGCCCTCCGTGGGGCGGCTTTCCGAATCCCTGTGAGGTCTGTCGTGTGCCACACCCTGCGGTGGGGCTGCATTGATCTTTGGCCTTGATCCCCCGCAGCCTGTCGCTGCTGAACGGGGATCATGTCTTCCTGGGGCTGCTTTAAACTGTGGTTGGGGAGGATGGGGAGAATCTGGCCAAAATTTTCTGGGCTGGGGCGCTCGAGCCGACCTACGAGGGGCTGCTTTGGGTTGGGCTCCCGGGGCCGATGGACCTGGGGTCGTGACTGTTACCGTTACAGCCTGTGGTTCCTCCACAGCTGCCGGCTCCAGCTCCCCTCCCTCAGGCTCCGCCCCCCCGGGGTCGGGATCTGTGGCTTCCGACTCCACCTCACCTGTCCCTACAGGTAACGAGTCTCCACCCCCACTCCCTACCTCCCCCAAGCTTGAGTCGAGGGCGGGACTGCCGTCCTTTGACTCTTCCTCCTCCGTGATTGGGTCTAAAGCGAGGTTGAGCTGTTCGGGCTCTCCCCTGCCTAAATCCCATTCAAAAGATGAGACCTCCCACTCCAATGGGATGGCCTCTCCCTTCACGCAGGCTACTGCTCCAGCCTGTGTGGTCTGTGACTCTGTTACAGGCTGAGGATCTTTGTTCTCAGACCTGGTCCCCTTTGGTGGCCCTTGTGTACCCGGTTTAAACAGTTTACACTGGTTGATGTGAAACCATTTGGTACGTCGGGGCGTCTTCACTGCATAAACCATGGGGCTGGCTTTGTCTACAATGCTGTATGGCCCCATGTACAGTGGTTCAAAACTCCCTACCCTGGCGTAGTTTCGGACCATGACCTGGTCTCCGACTACCCACTCTTGTTGTTTCCGAGGTTCCAACAACAGTTTATTTCCCTGGTGCTGTCTTCCCATGTTCCCAGCCGCCTGCCCATAAATCTGTCTCAGGCGCTCCAAGAGGGTTTGGGCGAATTTGTCCCGTTTCACCTCTCGGAGCTGGCCCTCAGTGAGCACCGGGGCTAGCACATGGGTGGGTGTTCGCATGATCCTTCCAGTCATTAACTCGTGCGGGGAATACCCCGTGCTTTTGGACTGGCTGGCTCGGATCCCCATGAGGACTAAAGGCAGGACCTCCGCCCATTTCTGGGGCGAGCCCATTGTCTCTTTCCTCAGCTTTTCCTTGAGGGTCCGATTCATACGCTCAACAATCCCGGATGACTGGGGATTGTATGCTACGTGCCACTTTCCCTCAATGCCCAAGAGCCTGAGGGCGTTCTGCATTACTTGACCGGTGAACTGACTCCCTTGGTCGGACTCTACAAAACGGGGGAGTCCCCACCGTGAGAACACTTCCCGAATCAAGATCTTAGCAGTACCCAGCGCCGTAGCTGTTCTGCACGGGAAGGCTTCTACCCATTTGGTGAACACATCTACCAGGACAAGGCAGTACTTATAGCCTCCCTGGGCGGCGGGCAGGGGCCCTATGTAGTCGACCTGAATCGACTGCCATGGTCCCTCTACCCTCCTGATGTGCCCCATGGGCACCTTCCTTTTGTGGGGGTCTGGGTTGTTAGCAGCACACACAAGACAGCTTGCGCAGAACTCGCGGACATCGTCCCGAAGTCCCGGCCACCATCCCGCCTGCTCCACCCGTTGCCAGGTGACCTCAGGTCCGGGGTGTCCCGCTCCTGGACCCTCGTGGGCCAATTGCAGGAATTCCCTTCGGTGCTGCTGCGGCACAACCCACTGCTCCTTTCGGAACAGCATACCTTCTTTGACTGTGAGGGCTGCCGTACTGTACGGACCTTCTACCTGTTTGCCCTCTGTGATGGCTTTTAGGACTGTTTTTAGGGCGGGATCCAGGGTTTGGACGGTCTTTAGGTCTGGGGGCGGTGTCACCCCCGTGTTCCCGGGAATTCCCTCCCTGCCTTGGATCGCCGCCACGGGTCCGGGTTCGTATGGGTCCCAGAGAATGCCGTTGCGGGCACCCTCCCTGGCTAGCGCATCCGCCTGCTGGTTGCCCTGACTGCGGGGTTCTGTAATGGAGTGAGCCTTCACCTTATGGATGAACACCTCTCCTTTCTCCCCCACAGCTGCTAGGATCTTCTCCAGCAAGGGCTTAACTGTTAAAGGCCGCCCGTCCGCGGAGGTGTACCCGCGTCGGGACCAGATGGCGAGGTACTCTGTACACGAATTGCACGTGAACATGCTGTCTGAGCAAATCGTGTATGGGGTTGGGAAAATCTCGGGGTGGGTAACCACGTACGCCACCGCGGACAGTTCAGCCTGCTGCGCGCTCATAGTGCTGGGGAGCTTAATTGCCAGGGCAATGTTTGCCGCAGGGTCATAAACTCCACACCCTGTGAGTCGCTTGCCGTCAGCTACAGTGCTAGAACCGTCTACGTAGATCTCGCGGCCCGTGGGATGTATCCCGGCCCGTAAACCTATGTTAACTTCCCATACCCCTTCTACGGAACATTGATGGGCTGTCCCGGGATATGCCATATTGGCTGCGAGCCTTGGCGCGCAGAGGCCTTTAACTTTGAGATCCATCTGGGAAAGGAGGAGGGTCCAGCGCGCAATCCGAGCGCTGCTTATGGTCCCATCCTTAATCCTCCCGTCCAGAAGCATCTTCGTGGGGGTGTGATGGGTGAGGAGCGTAATGGGAGAGGTCCCTGTGAAGATCACTGATCTGTTCACAGCCCAATGCGTGGCCAGGAGATGCCGTTCGCAATTGGAGAAACTCCTCTCCACATCCGTGAGCACCCTGGAGGAATAAACTACTGGTCTTAGCTTGCCGTGCCGCTCTTGGAGCAGTACTGCGCTCAGGCTGTCCCCACTAGCGGCTACCTCCAGAAAGAACTCCTCTCCCCCATCTATGGCCCCTAGGGCTGGCGCGGTCTGCAGATCTCTTTTCAACTTCTCGAATGCTGCCTGGCACCCCTCGTCCCAAGACCACTCGACTCCCTTGTGTAAGAGTCGAAGTAGCGGGGCCGCTGTGGCAGCATAGTCCTCGATGAAATCTCTGCAGTACCCGGTCAATCCCAAAAAGGACCTTACACCCGTTACTGTGTTGGGAATTGGCAGATCTTGTATAGATTCCCGTCTGGCCTTATCTATGGCTCTTTCCCCAGCGCGGATGGCCAGACCCAGGAATTTAACTTCCTGCTGGCCGATCTGGGCTTTCTTTGGGTTTACTTTGAAACCCTTCCTTTCTAACAGTTCCAACAATTCGGCTAACAGTGGGCCGTGCTGCTCCCTTGTATCTGTGAACAGGAGTAAGTCGTCCACATACTGCACTATCTGGTTGGGCTGGCTGAACTCTTTCAAACTCCCCGCCATGCACTGATGGAAAATGCTGGGGCTGTTGTGAAAACCCTGTGGTAAGCAGTTCCAGGTGTACTGTTGCCCTTTGAAAGTAAAGGCAAACTTGTACTGGTCCTCCCGCCGCAGCGGAATGGACCAAAAACCGTTCGAGATGTCCAGCACCGTGAATGTGGTCGCCGATGCTGGAATACTCCCTATTAAGTCTGCAACTGCTGCTACCGTGGGCGCGCAGGCTGGGATATTACTATTGAGGACTCTATAGTCCACCGTGGCTCTCCACGAATTGTCCGGTTTCTTTACCGGCCATAATGGGGAGTTCACGTGGGTGGCTATCGTCCTCAATACGCCCTGCTGTACCAATGAAGATATTGCTGTCTCCATGTCGGGTTCTGCCTCCTTGGGGAAATTATACTGCTTTTGGGGTCGGATCATGGGGTCCCCGTCTACGCTGACTTCGAACCCAGTGACTCTCCCGCAGTCGTGCTTGTGGGTGGCGAACGCGGTCAGATTTTCTGACACACGCGCCTGCAAGTCCGTTGGGACGTTTGTTATCATGAGCTCGAGATCGTAACCTCCTGACGGCTTCATAGTGCACAGGGCCCCCTTTTCTTCCTTCCCCGGGATTACGACTACCTTACCTAAACCGCCCTCGGCTCCCCAGAGACAGTGATTTCTCAGGTCCACGAGGATCCCGTGTTCCACCAAGAAATCAGCCCCGAGGATGCCTTTCCCCCCCCCCTCTTTCCACTTCAATAGGATGCACGTCCATGTGGTGTGGAGCGCTCCCAACTGAATGGAGAGCGGGAGGGAGTGCGCGCCAGCCTGTGCTCTACCTGTGAAACCCGCTACTAAATATGGAGCCTGGGCGGACAGAGGTGAGGCAAAAGGTTTGTCCGTGTGGATCACGGTACACGAAGCTCCCGTATCCAACAGGTAACTACCCCTTTGTTTCTCCACCTCCATCTCCACCACAGGTCTTCTCCAAGCGTCATAGCGGAGCGGACACAAGTAGATGGGCTGCGCGGGCGTCAGTCATTTAGGTGTTTCGGCTGGGGTCTCGGGGGCGATAGGGCTGTTAGCAACCGTTACCTTCCCCTGCCAGGTCATCAGAGACCGCATAGTCTCCAAGACTGACTCGATCGCAGCGGAGTCCACAACCGCACCACCCCCTTTATTCGGGGCAGAGGCTACGGTTGGGTTCTGGACTGGTGTTGGGGCAGCGGCCTGCACTTGTGGTTGTGCTGGTGTTGGGTAAACTCTCGGGCCGTTGGCGACTCGGGCTTGGGCTTGATCTTGGGCTGCGGCGAACGCTCTCTCCCTCTTATCCTTCCAAGGATTCCTACAGTCCTTGCGCCAATGACCCTCCTTCCCACACCCGTAACAACTGCTATTTGCTTGGGGATGGCGATTTCCCTCCTGACGCCATTCCTTTTTAGCAGAGGCTGCGGGTCTCACCTCATGCACCTTTCCTTTCACAACAGGCGTTTTCTTGCCCTTGTTGTTTCTATAACTGATCGTGAGCTGATCTAGTACTACTTCCTCCGTGGAGCGGGCGTTAGTGGGGTCAAACCATGCTTTGGCCTGTTCCTTCACTACTGGCAGGCAACCTGCTACCAGGCACCGAAGCCAGTGAGCCCTTTGTTCGCCATCCAGCCCGGCCCGGGCCGGCCCGCCCGGGCAGCTGCGCCGATACACTGGCCACAACCTGTCGGCGAAAACCCGTGGGGGTTCTCCCTCTAGCTGCACTGTCTTTTCTAAACGGAGGAACGGAGTTCCGTCCCCCTCTCCCATGATCTCCAGAATCTCATCCCGTAGCAACTCATAGTCCCTGTGCCCTCTCTTGCTCTCGTCAGGGAGACACTGGAGGAGCGAACTGTCCAGGGAGAACAGCAGCATTTTAGACTGTTCAACCCCGTCGCAGTCATTGACTGCTGCGGTCTGCTCCACGTCCCTGAAATGCACGGAGGGATCTCCTGACTCGGAGAGTTTTGGGATGTGACTTATCATCTCTCTTAGCTGTCGTGCGCTATGAGGCATTATGATCTGACTCTCAAGGGGTCCGTCATCGCCATTTTCTTCATTTGGACCGATCCTCCGGTGTCTCGTTGGACACATTGGCGCCGACCCCGACTCTACTGTCTGGGGTTGCTCTACCTCAGGGCTCTCTTCCTCTACCGTCTCCGTCTCCTGTCCCGGAGTCCAAGACTCCTCATAGGCAGGAGGCGCAGAAGGTTCGGGGGTTGGTACCCCAACTGCCTCTTGTGGAATCGGTCTTTTGGATTCCTTGGCTAGCAACAGCTGACTCGCTGGTGGATTTATGAGACACACCAACCCGTTTGCCTTCGCTAGGGCCTTTCTCAGGTCCTCTAGCTCCCGGCGGCAAGTGCTGTGGTCGGTGTTCTCAGATCTATCCTCCATGGCCATCTTATATGCTGCCCTGGCTCCCAGGAGCTTTTCCTCTTGGGCATCTACTTGTTTGGCTAGACGGGAACACCTCTCTCTCATTCTACCTTCACTGGCCTTGGCCTCAACGACCTGACATTTTAAATATTCTACCCGGGTTTCGTGGCAGCGAATTACAGAGCGGCGTTCCTGGTTCAGCACGTCAAGCGATTCAATCAGTTTTTGACCTCCCGCAACCTTTTCCTCTACGCCTTTAAGCAAGCCGTTGATCTGGACTGTCTGTGCTGCAACTACTTGGTCCAAAAGCTGGACTTGCTTCTTGTAGCACATCAGCCAGACCGCCTTTTCTACAGATTTCTTATGCTCTCTACCCGCTGTCCACTTGATGGCTGCGTCTAGCGGGCGCCTATCCCTTAGTAGATCAGATATCCATTGTTTTGTGAGGTTGACTTTTCCGAAAACATAATCTGCTATTCTTTCATCCATCACATTTCGTTTATTCAGATCTTGATCTAACACACTACTTTCCTGCTGCCAAGGTCCTGCCGCGGTCGCCATTTCTGTAGGGGGTTTCTCTTGCTCTTTCTGGTCTCCTGCCAGGCTTCGTGCAATAATTACCCTTGAGTGGTTCGACCCACTCCCCCTACGGTTCTAGACCTTGGACTTAGGTGCAGAGAACAATAGTGCAGAGAAAGAACTCAATAGACCAGGTTGAATAGCACGAAATGGATGCTTTTATTTTAAACAGTTTGAAGCATTACAAAATACATGTCATAGGCACAGATTAAAGTTACTACAATCATGCACAAATTTATGAACTTGACTCTATGGAAATGGGGAACACACGGCACATCGTAAAAGGGGAAACACATTACGATTTCCCTTAACTCCCTCCCCTATACCTAAACTAAGTTTCGACCTGGGGAACTTGGGATCATGCTCACCACTCTCGAAATCGCGAGAAAGGGGGGGGTTCGCAGCCTTTTTGGCACCGCTTTCCGTCGTCACGTGGATTTGGAAACTTCTGGCGCAGTCGATATTCTCTCCTCCCTCGAGGCGGTGGGGTAGACCCAGCCTCGATGAGCGCTCGTTAAGGTTGAGATCCACTAGGTCGATTTGGGTTCATGGAGCAGACCCAGATGCAGGCTATGCACTTGGGAGAATCTTGTGGCCTAGATCGCCAGTCCTCCAGAGGGTTTCTTCTCCGTCGGCCTGGGTCGTCGATGATCTCCCGACCCCAGTACCCGGGCCACCCTCGTCGTCTTCTCGTCGTGGCCGAGCCTTGTTTGGCTGAACACCGACCACGTTGTCCTTTTACCGAAACCGTCCGTCTTTAAAAAGACGAAAACGTTTTCATCGATCTGCCGAAGTGGAAGAGGCGCCGATCCGGGCACCGTCCGCCCTTCGTTCGTTCCTCGTAGAAGAAAGTTCTTGAAGAAATGGAAGCCTGAAGTTGCCCAACAAGAAGCCGTGGCAGTGAAGAAGAAGTTGTTCAAGTAACCCGGAGTCCGAAGTAACTTAGATGGACTTTCAATCCATAGTTATACTCTTTTGGGACAGTCTTATCTCCCGCCAAATCATAGTCCTGTCTTTGTATTAATTTTGGCGGGCAGAAATCTCTGCAGGGGCGCTTTGTCTTGTAACGGAGCCGGTGATAACTTAAACTGGCCTTCCTGGCCGATAATGTCTTTCAATGTCTTTTGCATTGTCACCGTGGCTCGGTTCGCATATTGATCGGTCCGGACATTTTCCTTGATGGCTGCTAAACGGTTTTTCCTTTGTACGATAAATGGGTATAAGTGTTTTTACATTGTCCGCCCATATCTTGATGGGCCCCATCCTGTACTTATAATCCATTGAATATGTATGCTGTTGCTCTGAGTTTCGGTTCCCAGAGACTGGCTTTCGTGGGCTCACTGTCTTCAATCCACAAGCCTGTCTGGCTTGCAGTAACAGAAATAAAATGGTTCATAAACTGATCACGGGGCCTGGCGGCCATTTTGTATGCCCTTTTATCAAAGGTTTTTCTGTGCAAGCTTACTTTGGTCAATAAACAGTCTTAATTTTATCCAGTTTTCTTGCGTGATTTTTGCTGAAAATTGCGAATCTTACAGGCCCCCCTGTGATACTGATAGCTTGCTTAAAGTATCAATAATCCTTGATGAGCAAATTTTCCCTGATTCCCCACATCCAAACATTCCTGGCACTTAACTATCTATGCCCCTCACGACACATGCAGTTCCCATTTCCGGAGAAAATAAAAATTACCTCATGCACATTTGGAATCATAGACAGCAAATCTTAAACTATAACACCTTCACCTGTCAGATGGGCAGGGGTTGATACCCTTTTGCGCCATCTGCATGCATCTTTTATTAATCCAAAAAAACTTAAGAACAACTAATAACATAACAATACTTATTTCCTTATAACCCAAAACAATCAAAAAAAAAAAAAAAAATTTAAATGGAGGGACGCTTAATCTTATACTAGCAGCTTAGAGTGGGGTATCTGCTTCCCCCATCCGCACATAGCGTTCTCTCCATTCTCCTGTGTTCTCGTGCCTCTGGAGGCGTTTGCCTCTTTTGCAATGCACGAAGAGCAAAAATATCACAATCAAAACCTGACATACTACTAGGATATGGGATGCTATTCTAATCCAGGCGGGGACCTCTATGTTGGTGAACAAGTCCCACCATGGTGGGATGGTTATGTCCAATATGTCTTTTCCTATCTCTAAAGTCTTCTGCTCCAGTGTATAGAAATGTTTCTGCGAAACTATAACGGCTTTTAAAACCTTGGTGAGGTGTTCGGGAAGAGGGGGAATGACATAACCAAAATGCGCGACAAATCGTTGTAAGTCTGTGAAATTCTCTTTGATAGTGATGTGTACGGTGGAGGGCGCAGGAATGGGAACAATTCGTTGTTGTGCCACTTGAACCTCGGCCCTGGGTTTGAAACAGAAACTGCTATCACCGACCGAACACCACTCGTGTTGTCCATATCGGTACTGAGGCGCTGCAGTGGTGACGCAGTATGTCCCACCCCCGATATATGCTACCTGTGGGGGCACATGGTCCTCTGCCATTGCCTCCATGGTGCAATTCACCGGCTTCGCGCTAGCGGTTCTGAACCCGCACTGTGGTTTCAAAAAGGCATTCAAGTGCTGGGGACACAGGATGATGTGTGCTCCCCGGCTCCGACATCCCGAGAGGTCGGTGCCTGTCATCGTACGCTCCCATCTGATGACGTAAGGCGGGACCACTGCGTAACGAATGTGTGCGCCCCCCTGAATGACTCCAATGTTCTCTACTCTGTATACCGGGGCGGGCTTTGCTGCGGGACCCAACACCGGCATTCTTACTACTATTCCCATAATAGTGTGATTCGAATGTCCGCAGTCCACTGGAACTGGGTATGCTTCTGCGGCTAGTCTGAGCTGGCACGGGCTTAATGCATTCTCAAAAGGGTGGAGCGCTTGCAAGTGCTTGTTGCTGATCCAGGACGGGACCAAACCCTGTTTTAAATCCTCAAGATTATTGCGGCCCTCGCCCAATAACCACGCCCCGTACAGCACACAGGCCTCGTTTTGCGCAGCTTGATCGGACGCATTCCGATCCTCCTTAATGAGTGCATTTACCGTTCTCGCGTGTTTCTCCAGCTCAGCAATTATGTCCTTAAAGTGTAGTGTCATGGCCTGGTCCTCATGCAACTCAGAACCCACGACCTTGTTTTCGTCTGTCAATATGTTCCTTAACTGGGCTTTTAAACCGTTGATCTGTGTCTGCAGCTCCACGTTATCTAGAGCGTTGACAACAGATGTCCCGGTATTAAAAGCAGTGAATATGTCATTTACAGTACCCCTTCTTTGCCTCCCGACTTGATCCAAAACTTCTGGCGGTGTGGTGTATAATTTGTCTCTGTCGATGTCGGCAAAGTCAAATTCGTAAAATTGTCTAAACATACTGGTTAACAGGACCTGGTATAATTGTTCCGTTTCTTTGGGACACCACTCCGGCAATCTTACCTCAGTGAGATTTAAAATCACTGAGGTCACCGCGTAGTGTACCCCTTGGTACAGCACCTGACCGGTGGGTACCAATACTAAACCGTTCCCGGGTCCCTTGGTGGTGGTTGGGCACCCTCCTTTCTGGGCTAGTGCTACCGGAGGCGTGGGCAGGGGCTTGCGTGGGCGGGTGATGAGTTCAGTGGCGTTCACCGGAATAGGGGAGTATGGGGCTCCGCACGCTCGAGTGCTAACATCCCATCTCATCCCCTTCCCTTCATCCTGCCACTGCCTCTGGAAGAAGATGGACACGCCCTTGGGGCAGACGCGTCTCGAACCCCACATACAGACATATATTCCCTCATCCGGTTCCCACCATTTGTCCCAACACACACGTAATTGTCCGTGAGTTCCCGTAATAGTCCGATGGGTGTTATTACCCAGTCGCTCCCACTCGACCGTAGAGTTTCTCATGTCCTTTCCCAGCTTTCGTAGCCACCACCATCGCCTTGGTGGTACGTTCCCATTGCACACCAGACAAATCCTCTTTCCCACGGTGACGCTGACTCTGGGCGCTAGGATCCTCACTCGAGGGCACGTTAATGAAGTCTCTTGGTAGGCAAAACCGAAATTGCTGGAATATTCCGTAGAATTCGTTCCCAGCCAACCTGGCCATCTCCCTTGGTGGAAGTAGGTGGCGGTTTCCTCTACCTCTCGCTCCCCCGTCCCATCCGTTGCGATGGGGGCCGTGTCCCCGGAGCACCCGAAAATGATGACGTCTTTGGTGCGGCCTCGGTAGGCCCACCCGCACCCGATCGCCATGAACGCGACGACAATCCTTTCCATCGTATCCCAGGTTTCTGTAACCAACAAAATGATGTAGCCGGGCTCCCGATAGGTGCTGGCCTAAATTAATTGGACGCGCGGGTTCCTGGACCCCGCTCCCTAACAAACACACATACCGGGCAGACTTCAAAATTGTACTCTTAACACCATATACTTTACATTCCTTAAACTATGACCATAATTACCTATCTTCACTTATGTACAGCGCCGCCCTCCGTGGGGCGGCTTTCCGAATCCCTGTGAGGTCTGTCGTGTGCCACACCCTGCGGTGGGGCTGCATTGATCTTTGGCCTTGATCCCCCGCAGCCTGTCGCTGCTGAACGGGGATCATGTCTTCCTGGGGCTGCTTTAAACTGTGGTTGGGGAGGATGGGGAGAATCTGGCCAAAATTTTCTGGGCTGGGGCGCTCGAGCCGACCTACGAGGGGCTGCTTTGGGTTGGGCTCCCGGGGCCGATGGACCTGGGGTCGTGACTGTTACCGTTACAGCCTGTGGTTCCTCCACAGCTGCCGGCTCCAGCTCCCCTCCCTCAGGCTCCGCCCCCCCGGGGTCGGGATCTGTGGCTTCCGACTCCACCTCACCTGTCCCTACAGGTAACGAGTCTCCACCCCCACTCCCTACCTCCCCCAAGCTTGAGTCGAGGGCGGGACTGCCGTCCTTTGACTCTTCCTCCTCCGTGATTGGGTCTAAAGCGAGGTTGAGCTGTTCGGGCTCTCCCCTGCCTAAATCCCATTCAAAAGATGAGACCTCCCACTCCAATGGGATGGCCTCTCCCTTCACGCAGGCTACTGCTCCAGCCTGTGTGGTCTGTGACTCTGTTACAGGCTGAGGATCTTTGTTCTCAGACCTGGTCCCCTTTGGTGGCCCTTGTGTACCCGGTTTAAACAGTTTACACTGGTTGATGTGAAACCATTTGGTACGTCGGGGCGTCTTCACTGCATAAACCATGGGGCTGGCTTTGTCTACAATGCTGTATGGCCCCATGTACAGTGGTTCAAAACTCCCTACCCTGGCGTAGTTTCGGACCATGACCTGGTCTCCGACTACCCACTCTTGTTGTTTCCGAGGTTCCAACAACAGTTTATTTCCCTGGTGCTGTCTTCCCATGTTCCCAGCCGCCTGCCCATAAATCTGTCTCAGGCGCTCCAAGAGGGTTTGGGCGAATTTGTCCCGTTTCACCTCTCGGAGCTGGCCCTCAGTGAGCACCGGGGCTAGCACATGGGTGGGTGTTCGCATGATCCTTCCAGTCATTAACTCGTGCGGGGAATACCCCGTGCTTTTGGACTGGCTGGCTCGGATCCCCATGAGGACTAAAGGCAGGACCTCCGCCCATTTCTGGGGCGAGCCCATTGTCTCTTTCCTCAGCTTTTCCTTGAGGGTCCGATTCATACGCTCAACAATCCCGGATGACTGGGGATTGTATGCTACGTGCCACTTTCCCTCAATGCCCAAGAGCCTGAGGGCGTTCTGCATTACTTGACCGGTGAACTGACTCCCTTGGTCGGACTCTACAAAACGGGGGAGTCCCCACCGTGAGAACACTTCCCGAATCAAGATCTTAGCAGTACCCAGTGCCGTAGCTGTTCTGCACGGGAAGGCTTCTACCCATTTGGTGAACACATCTACCAGGACAAGGCAGTACTTATAGCCTCCCTGGGCGGCGGGCAGGGGCCCTATGTAGTCGACCTGAATCGACTGCCATGGTCCCTCTACCCTCCTGATGTGCCCCATGGGCACCTTCCTTTTGTGGGGGTCTGGGTTGTTAGCAGCACACACAAGACAGCTTGCGCAGAACTCGCGGACATCGTCCCGAAGTCCCGGCCACCATCCCGCCTGCTCCACCCGTTGCCAGGTGACCTCAGGTCCGGGGTGTCCCGCTCCTGGACCCTCGTGGGCCAATTGCAGGAATTCCCTTCGGTGCTGCTGCGGCACAACCCACTGCTCCTTTCGGAACAGCATACCTTCTTTGACTGTGAGGGCTGCCGTACTGTACGGACCTTCTACCTGTTTGCCCTCTGTGATGGCTTTTAGGACTGTTTTTAGGGCGGGATCCAGGGTTTGGACGGTCTTTAGGTCTGGGGGCGGTGTCACCCCCGTGTTCCCGGGAATTCCCTCCCTGCCTTGGATCGCCGCCACGGGTCCGGGTTCGTATGGGTCCCAGAGAATGCCGTTGCGGGCACCCTCCCTGGCTAGCGCATCCGCCTGCTGGTTGCCCTGACTGCGGGGTTCTGTAATGGAGTGAGCCTTCACCTTATGGATGAACACCTCTCCTTTCTCCCCCACAGCTGCTAGGATCTTCTCCAGCAAGGGCTTAACTGTTAAAGGCCGCCCGTCCGCGGAGGTGTACCCGCGTCGGGACCAGATGGCGAGGTACTCTGTACACGAATTGCACGTGAACATGCTGTCTGAGCAAATCGTGTATGGGGTTGGGAAAATCTCGGGGTGGGTAACCACGTACGCCACCGCGGACAGTTCAGCCTGCTGCGCGCTCATAGTGCTGGGGAGCTTAATTGCCAGGGCAATGTTTGCCGCAGGGTCATAAACTCCACACCCTGTGAGTCGCTTGCCGTCAGCTACAGTGCTAGAACCGTCTACGTAGATCTCGCGGCCCGTGGGATGTATCCCGGCCCGTAAACCTATGTTAACTTCCCATACCCCTTCTACGGAACATTGATGGGCTGTCCCGGGATATGCCATATTGGCTGCGAGCCTTGGCGCGCAGAGGCCTTTAACTTTGAGATCCATCTGGGAAAGGAGGAGGGTCCAGCGCGCAATCCGAGCGCTGCTTACGGTCCCATCCTTAATCCTCCCGTCCAGAAGCATCTTCGTGGGGGTGTGATGGGTGAGGAGCGTAATGGGAGAGGTCCCTGTGAAGATCACTGATCTGTTCACAGCCCAATGCGTGGCCAGGAGATGCCGTTCGCAATTGGAGAAACTCCTCTCCACATCCGTGAGCACCCTGGAGGAATAAACTACTGGTCTTAGCTTGCCGTGCCGCTCTTGGAGCAGTACTGCGCTCAGGCTGTCCCCACTAGCGGCTACCTCCAGAAAGAACTCCTCTCCCCCATCTATGGCCCCTAGGGCTGGCGCGGTCTGCAGATCTCTTTTCAACTTCTCGAATGCTGCCTGGCACCCCTCGTCCCAAGACCACTCGACTCCCTTGTGTAAGAGTCGAAGTAGCGGGGCCGCTGTGGCAGCATAGTCCTCGATGAAATCTCTGCAGTACCCGGTCAATCCCAAAAAGGACCTTACACCCGTTACTGTGTTGGGAATTGGCAGATCTTGTATAGATTCCCGTCTGGCCTTATCTATGGCTCTTTCCCCAGCGCGGATGGCCAGACCCAGGAATTTAACTTCCTGCTGGCCGATCTGGGCTTTCTTTGGGTTTACTTTGAAACCCTTCCTTTCTAACAGTTCCAACAATTCGGCTAACAGTGGGCCGTGCTGCTCCCTTGTATCTGTGAACAGGAGTAAGTCGTCCACATACTGCACTATCTGGTTGGGCTGGCTGAACTCTTTCAAACTCCCCGCCATGCACTGATGGAAAATGCTGGGGCTGTTGTGAAAACCCTGTGGTAAGCAGTTCCAGGTGTACTGTTGCCCTTTGAAAGTAAAGGCAAACTTGTACTGGTCCTCCCGCCGCAGCGGAATGGACCAAAAACCGTTCGAGATGTCCAGCACCGTGAATGTGGTCGCCGATGCTGGAATACTCCCTATTAAGTCTGCAACTGCTGCTACCGTGGGCGCGCAGGCTGGGATATTACTATTGAGGACTCTATAGTCCACCGTGGCTCTCCACGAATTGTCCGGTTTCTTTACCGGCCATAATGGGGAGTTCACGTGGGTGGCTATCGTCCTCAATACGCCCTGCTGTACCAATGAAGATATTGCTGTCTCCATGTCGGGTTCTGCCTCCTTGGGGAAATTATACTGCTTTTGGGGTCGGATCATGGGGTCCCCGTCTACGCTGACTTCGAACCCAGTGACTCTCCCGCAGTCGTGCTTGTGGGTGGCGAACGCGGTCAGATTTTCTGACACACGCGCCTGCAAGTCCGTTGGGACGTTTGTTATCATGAGCTCGAGATCGTAACCTCCTGACGGCTTCATAGTGCACAGGGCCCCCTTTTCTTCCTTCCCCGGGATTACGACTACCTTACCTAAACCGCCCTCGGCTCCCCAGAGACAGTGATTTCTCAGGTCCACGAGGATCCCGTGTTCCACCAAGAAATCAGCCCCGAGGATGCCTTTCCCCCCCCCCTCTTTCCACTTCAATAGGATGCACGTCCATGTGGTGTGGAGCGCTCCCAACTGAATGGAGAGCGGGAGGGAGTGCGCGCCAGCCTGTGCTCTACCTGTGAAACCCGCTACTAAATATGGAGCCTGGGCGGACAGAGGTGAGGCAAAAGGTTTGTCCGTGTGGATCACGGTACACGAAGCTCCCGTATCCAACAGGTAACTACCCCTTTGTTTCTCCACCTCCATCTCCACCACAGGTCTTCTCCAAGCGTCATAGCGGAGCGGACACAAGTAGATGGGCTGCGCGGGCGTCAGTCATTTAGGTGTTTCGGCTGGGGTCTCGGGGGCGATAGGGCTGTTAGCAACCGTTACCTTCCCCTGCCAGGTCATCAGAGACCGCATAGTCTCCAAGACTGACTCGATCGCAGCGGGGTCCACAACCGCACCACCCCCTTTATTCGGGGCAGAGGCTACGGTTGGGTTCTGGACTGGTGTTGGGGCAGCGGCCTGCACTTGTGGTTGTGCTGGTGTTGGGTAAACTCTCGGGCCGTTGGCGACTCGGGCTTGGGCTTGATCTTGGGCTGCGGCGAACGCTCTCTCCCTCTTATCCTTCCAAGGATTCCTACAGTCCTTGCGCCAATGACCCTCCTTCCCACACCCGTAACAACTGCTATTTGCTTGGGGATGGCGATTTCCCTCCTGACGCCATTCCTTTTTAGCAGAGGCTGCGGGTCTCACCTCATGCACCTTTCCTTTCACAACAGGCGTTTTCTTGCCCTTGTTGTTTCTATAACTGATCGTGAGCTGATCTAGTACTACTTCCTCCGTGGAGCGGGCGTTAGTGGGGTCAAACCATGCTTTGGCCTGTTCCTTCACTACTGGCAGGCAACCTGCTACCAGGCACCGAAGCCAGTGAGCCCTTTGTTCGCCATCCAGCCCGGCCCGGGCCGGCCCGCCCGGGCAGCTGCGCCGATACACTGGCCACAACCTGTCGGCGAAAACCCGTGGGGGTTCTCCCTCTAGCTGCACTGTCTTTTCTAAACGGAGGAACGGAGTTCCGTCCCCCTCTCCCATGATCTCCAGAATCTCATCCCGTAGCAACTCATAGTCCCTGTGCCCTCTCTTGCTCTCGTCAGGGAGACACTGGAGGAGCGAACTGTCCAGGGAGAACAGCAGCATTTTAGACTGTTCAACCCCGTCGCAGTCATTGACTGCTGCGGTCTGCTCCACGTCCCTGAAATGCACGGAGGGATCTCCTGACTCGGAGAGTTTTGGGATGTGACTTATCATCTCTCTTAGCTGTCGTGCGCTATGAGGCATTATGATCTGACTCTCAAGGGGTCCGTCATCGCCATTTTCTTCATTTGGACCGATCCTCCGGTGTCTCGTTGGACACATTGGCGCCGACCCCGACTCTACTGTCTGGGGTTGCTCTACCTCAGGGCTCTCTTCCTCTACCGTCTCCGTCTCCTGTCCCGGAGTCCAAGACTCCTCATAGGCAGGAGGCGCAGAAGGTTCGGGGGTTGGTACCCCAACTGCCTCTTGTGGAATCGGTCTTTTGGATTCCTTGGCTAGCAACAGCTGACTCGCTGGTGGATTTATGAGACACACCAACCCGTTTGCCTTCGCTAGGGCCTTTCTCAGGTCCTCTAGCTCCCGGCGGCAAGTGCTGTGGTCGGTGTTCTCAGATCTATCCTCCATGGCCATCTTATATGCTGCCCTGGCTCCCAGGAGCTTTTCCTCTTGGGCATCTACTTGTTTGGCTAGACGGGAACACCTCTCTCTCATTCTACCTTCACTGGCCTTGGCCTCAACGACCTGACATTTTAAATATTCTACCCGGGTTTCGTGGCAGCGAATTACAGAGCGGCGTTCCTGGTTCAGCACGTCAAGCGATTCAATCAGTTTTTGACCTCCCGCAACCTTTTCCTCCACGCCTTTAAGCAAGCCGTTGATCTGGACTGTCTGTGCTGCAACTACTTGGTCCAAAAGCTGGACTTGCTTCTTGTAGCACATCAGCCAGACCGCCTTTTCTACAGATTTCTTATGCTCTCTACCCGCTGTCCACTTGATGGCTGCGTCTAGCGGGCGCCTATCCCTTAGTAGATCAGATATCCATTGTTTTGTGAGGTTGACTTTTCCGAAAACATAATCTGCTATTCTTTCATCCATCACATTTCGTTTATTCAGATCTTGATCTAACACACTACTTTCCTGCTGCCAAGGTCCTGCCGCGGTCGCCATTTCTGTAGGGGGTTTCTCTTGCTCTTTCTGGTCTCCTGCCAGGCTTCGTGCAATAATTACCCTTGAGTGGTTCGACCCACTCCCCCTACGGTTCTAGACCTTGGACTTAGGTGCAGAGAACAATAGTGCAGAGAAAGAACTCAATAGACCAGGTTGAATAGCACGAAATGGATGCTTTTATTTTAAACAGTTTGAAGCATTACAAAATACATGTCATAGGCACAGATTAAAGTTACTACAATCATGCACAAATTTATGAACTTGACTCTATGGAAATGGGGAACACACGGCACATCGTAAAAGGGGAAACACATTACGATTTCCCTTAACTCCCTCCCCTATACCTAAACTAAGTTTCGACCTGGGGAACTTGGGATCATGCTCACCACTCTCGAAATCGCGAGAAAGGGGGGGGTTCGCAGCCTTTTTGGCACCGCTTTCCGTCGTCACGTGGATTTGGAAACTTCTGGCGCAGTCGATATTCTCTCCTCCCTCGAGGCGGTGGGGTAGACCCAGCCTCGATGAGCGCTCGTTAAGGTTGAGATCCACTAGGTCGATTTGGGTTCATGGAGCAGACCCAGATGCAGGCTATGCACTTGGGAGAATCTTGTGGCCTAGATCGCCAGTCCTCCAGAGGGTTTCTTCTCCGTCGGCCTGGGTCGTCGATGATCTCCCGACCCCAGTACCCGGGCCACCCTCGTCGTCTTCTCGTCGTGGCCGAGCCTTGTTTGGCTGAACACCGACCACGTTGTCCTTTTACCGAAACCGTCCGTCTTTAAAAAGACGAAAACGTTTTCATCGATCTGCCGAAGTGGAAGAGGCGCCGATCCGGGCACCGTCCGCTCTTCGTTCGTTCCTCGTAGAAGAAAGTTCTTGAAGAAATGGAAGCCTGAAGTTGCCCAACAAGAAGCCGTGGCAGTGAAGAAGAAGTTGTTCAAGTAACCCGGAGTCCGAAGTAACTTAGATGGACTTTCAATCCATAGTTATACTCTTTTGGGACAGTCTTATCTCCCGCCAAATCATAGTCCTGTCTTTGTATTAATTTTGGCGGGCAGAAATCTCTGCAGGGGCGCTTTGTCTTGTAACGGAGCCGGTGATAACTTAAACTGGCCTTCCTGGCCGATAATGTCTTTCAATGTCTTTTGCATTGTCACCGTGGCTCGGTTCGCATATTGATCGGTCCGGACATTTTCCTTGATGGCTGCTAAACGGTTTTTCCTTTGTACGATAAATGGGTATAAGTGTTTTTACATTGTCCGCCCATATCTTGATGGGCCCCATCCTGTACTTATAATCCATTGAATATGTATGCTGTTGCTCTGAGTTTCGGTTCCCAGAGACTGGCTTTCGTGGGCTCACTGTCTTCAATCCACAAGCCTGTCTGGCTTGCAGTAACAGAAATAAAATGGTTCATAAACTGATCACGGGGCCTGGCGGCCATTTTGTATGCCCTTTTATCAAAGGTTTTTCTGTGCAAGCTTACTTTGGTCAATAAACAGTCTTATTTTATCCAGTTTTCTTGCGTGATTTTTGCTGAAAATTGCGAATCTTACACCCCACCTCGAGCAGCAGCCCACACCTCCCCCCACCCCATTCACCAGCCCACACCTCCCCCCACACCATTCACCAGCCCACACCTCCCCCACCCCATTCACCAGCCCACACCTCCCCCACCCCATTCACCAGCCCACACCTCCCCCACCCCATTCACCAGCCCACACCTCCCCCACCCCATTCACCAGCCCACACCTCCCCCCACCCCATTCACCAGCTCACACCTCCCCTACCCCATTCACCAGCCCACACCTCCCCCACCCCATTCACCAGCCCACACCTCCCCCACCCCATTCACCAGCCCACACCTCCCCCACCCCATTCACCAGCCCACACCTCCCCCACCCCATTCACCAGCCCACACCTCCCCCACCCCATTCACCAGCCCACACCTCCCCCACCCCATTCACAAGCCCACACCTCCCCCCACCCCGAGCACCAGCCCACACCTCCCCCACCCCATTCACCAGCCCACACCTCCCCCACCCCATTCACCAGCCCACACCTCCCTCACCCCATTCACCAGCCCACACCTCCCCCACCCCGAGCACCAACCCACACCTCCCCCACCCCATTCACCAGCCCACACCTCCCCCACCCCGAGCACCAGCCCACACCTCCCTCACCCCGCGCACCAGCCCACACCTCCCCCACCCCATTCACCAGCCCACACCTCCCCCACCCCATTCACCAGCCCACACCTCCCCCCACCCCATTCACCAGCCCACACCTCCCCCACCCCATTCACCAGCTCACCCCTCCCCCACCCCATTCACCAGCCCCCCACCCCATTCACCAGCCCACACCTCCCCCACCCCATTCACCATCCCCCCCACCCCATTCACCAGCTCACACACCCCCCATCCCGAGCACCAGCCCACACCCCCCCCACCCCATTCACCAGCTCACACCTCCCCCACCCCGAGCACCAGCTCACACCTCCCCCACTCCGAGCACCAGCTCACACCTCCCCCACCCCATTCACCAGCCCACACCTCCCCCACCCCATTCACCAGCCCACACCTCCCCCACCCCATTCACCAGCACACACCTCCCCCACCCCATTCACCAGCCCACACCTCCCCCCACCCCATTCACCAGCCCACACCTCCCCCACCCCATTCACCAGCCCACACCTCCCCCCACCCCATTCACCAGCCCACACCTCCCCCACCCCATTTACCAGCCCACACCTCCCCCACCCCATTCACCAACCCACACCTCCCCCACCCCATTCACCAGCCCACACCTCCCCCACCCCATTCACCAGCCCACACCTCCCCCACCCCGAGCACCAGCTCACACCTCCCCCACCCCATTCACCAGCTCACACCTCCCCCACCCCATTCACCAGCTCACACCTCCCCCACCCCATTCACCAGCCCACACCTCCCCCACCCCATTCACCAGCCCACACCTCCCCCACCCCATTCACCAGCTCACACCCCCCCCACCCCATTCACCAGCCCACACCCCCCCCACCCCATTCACCAGGTCACACCTCCCCCACCCCGAGCACCAGCCCACACCTCCCCCACCCCATTCACCAGCCCACACCTCCCCCACCCCATTCACCAGGTCACACCTCCCCCACCCCGAGCACCAGCCCACACCTCCCCCACCCCATTCACCAGCCCACACCTCCCCCACCCCATTCACCAACCCACACCTCCCCCACCCCACACCTCCCCCACCCCATTCACCAACCCACACCTCCCCCACCCCACACCTCCCCCACCCCATTCACCAGCCCACCCCTCCCCCACCCCATTCACCAGGTCACACCTCCCCCACCCCGAGCACCAGCCCACACCTCCCCCACCCCATTCACCAGCCCACACCTCCCCCACCCCATTCACCAACCCACACCTCCCCCACCCCACACCTCCCCCACCCCATTCACCACCCCACACCTCCCCCACCCCATTCACCAGCCCACACCTCCCCCACCCCGAGCACCAGCCCACACCTCCCCCACCCCATTTACCACCCCACACCTCCCCCACCCCATTCACCAGCCCACACCTCCCCCACCCCATTCACCAGCCCACACCTCCCCCACCCCATTCACCAGCCCACACCTCCCCCACGCTATTCACCAGCCCACACCTCCCCCACCCCATTCTCCAGCTCACACCTCCCCCACCCCGAGCACCAGCTCACACCTCCCCACCCCATTCACCAGCCCACACCTCCCCCACCCCGAGCACCAGCTCACACCTCCCCCACCCCATTCACCAGCCCACACCTCCCCCACCCCATTCACCAGCCCACACCTCCCCCACTCCATTCACCAGCCCACACCTCCCCCACCCCATTCACCAGCCCACACCTCCCCCACCCCATTCACCACCCCACACCTCCCCCACCCCATTCACCAGCTCACACCTCCCCCACCCCGAGCACCAGCCCACACCTCCCCCACCCCATTCACCAGCCCACACCTCCCCCACCCCATTCACCAGCTCACACCTCCCCCACCCCATTCACCAGCCCACACCTCCCCCACCCCATTCACCAGCTCACACCTCCCCCACCCCATTCACCAGCTCACACCTGCCCCACCCCATTCACCAGCTCACACCTCCCCCACCCCATTCACCAGCCCACACCTCCCCCACCCCATTCACCAGCTCACACCCCCCCACCCCATTCACCAGCTCACACCTCCCCACCCCCACCCCATTCAGCAGCTCACACCACCCCCCCACCCACAATTCACAATTCACAATTCAAATCGCTTTATTGGCATGATAAGTTACATCTTATGTTGCCAAAGCATCAAAATACATTTATGGTTGAGCACATAAACGCAGTTCTATTCAAACAGTGTATAAACAGGTATATCCCTGAGTGTATAAATATACATTCGCATTGTTTATATATATTCATTTCTTAGTTTACTGGTTGTCCCTCTGTTCATGGCAAGCTGTAACATAGTGTGCCACCAGTGTTACACAGCTTCTCTCTTTTCCCAGTAGGAATGGGAGTTTTTGGTTGTCATTCAGATTTCTGAATTCAGGGCATATTTGTGAGAATTTTTGGTAGAAATTCTCCCTGATGTCCTGATATTTTCCACAGGCTGTGAGGAAGTGCATCTCTGTCTCCACTACTCCCTGACTGCAGTGAGAGCATATCCTGTCTTCTCTTGGCAGCCTGGTCTGCCTGTGTCTGCCTTTTTCGATCGCTAGGCTATGTTCGCTAAGTCTGTACCTTGTCAAGGTTCTTCTCCGTTTGTTATCCTTTACCATGGTCAGGTAATCAGCTATGTTGTATTGTCTGTTTAGGGCCAAGTAGCAGTTGAGTTTGCTTTGGGTTTTTGTTGTTTCTGCCCAATATGTCAGATATTTTTCCTTTTGCTTAGCGACGATTGTGTTGGGTCGAATTCTTTGTGTTACCCTGTCACTGTCCTGGGGCTGGTTATTGTTAGTATTGTTAGTAGTTACTTCACTGAGTCCCAGGACTAGTTGACTGAGGGTATTCTTCTTTATGGTCAGCTCTTGGCATTTCAGGGCGTCATAGTGATAGCATTGGGGGTTGCTCATTTGTAGGTGATTCCAAAATTTGGTGGCTCTTTTCTGGATAGTGATTATTAATGGATATTGGCCTAGTTCCGCCCTGCATGCATTGTTTACTGTTTTCCTTTGAGTCCGGAGGATACTTTTACAGAATTCTGCATGTTGGATCTCAATTGGGTGTTTGTCCCATTTTGCGAATTCTTGTTGAGTTAGCGGTCCCCATACCTCACTGCCATAGAGTGCAATTGGTTCAATTGCTCATTTGAAAATTTTGAGCCAAATGCTAATTGGGATTTCTATTTGGATTGATTTTTTGATGGCATAGAAAGCCCTTCTTGCTTTCTCTTTCAGTTCATTCACAGCCAGTTTGAAGTTTCCCGTAGAACTGATTTTTAAGCCCAAGTATGTGTAGTTAGTGGTTTGTTCAATTTTGGTTGTTCCTACTGTGAAATTTATTTTGGGTCCCTGATGTTTGGATCTTTGCTGGAACACAAGGACTTTGGTTTTTTGGGGATTTATTGTCAGGGCCCAAGTCTGGCAGTACGACTCCAGCAGGTCCAGGTTCTGCTGTAGACCCTCTTTAGTTGGTGACAGCAGAACCAGGTCGTCTGCATAGAGGAGGAATTTAACCTTGGATTCATATAGGGTGAGGCCGGGTGCTGTAGATTGTTCAAGTAGTTTTGCCAATCCATTTATGTAAATATTAAAGAGTGTCGGTGAGATTGGCGAGCCCTGCGTCACCCCCCGCCCCTGTGGGAAGTATTTTGTTTGTTTGTCTCCAATTTTAACTGCACATTTGTTGTTTGTATACATTGATTTAATTACATCATATGTTTTCCCTCCTACCCCGCTTTCGATAAGTTTCAGGAATAAACCGTCATGCCAGATGGAGTCGAAAGCCTTCTGGAAATCTACAAAGCATGCGTAGATTTTGCTTTTGTTATGGTGAACGTGTTTGTCAATTAGGGTCTGTAGGGTGAAGATATGATCGGATGTCTATAGTTTGGCAGGAATCCAATTTGGCTTTTACTCAAGACATTGTGCTCCTCAAGGAAGTTTATAAGTCTTTTGTTTATGATGCTACAGAATACCTTCCCCAGGTTACTGTTTACACAGATGCCTCGATAGTTGTTTGGGTCGATTTTGTCCCCACTTTTGTATATGGGCGTTATGAGTCCTTTGTTCCAGATATCAGGGAAATAACCGACACTCAGAACCAAGTTGAAGAGTTTTAGGATAGCCAGTTTCATGTTGTTGTCTGTGTGTTTAATCATCTCGTTTAGTATGCCGTCTGTCCCACAGGCTTTTCCTGGTCGCAGGTCCTTGAGTTTTTCAAGAAGTTCTTTTTCTGTTATTATGGCGTCTAGCGGGTTTTGGTTATCTTTTATGGCCATTTCTAGCTTTTCCAGTTTTTTGCATATTTGGTGTTGCTCTGGTCTTAGTGTGTTTTTCTGGTATAATTTTTCAAAGTGGTTTACCCATGTGTCCCCATTTTGAATGGCCAAATCGTCGTGTTGTTTTTTGTGTAGTGTTTTCAAGTTTTCCCAGAAACAATTGGAATCAATGGATTCCTCCATGGAGCTGAGTGTATTCTTAATATATTGCTCTTTTTTGGTTCTGAGTGTTTTTCTGTATTGTGTTAGTGTCTGACAATAAGTAAGGCGTAATTCCTCGTTTTCTGGATGTCTGTGTTTTTGGTTTGATATTTTTCTAAGTTTTTTCCTCATGTTATGGCAATCTCGGTCAAACCATTTTTCATAGTTTTTTGTTTTGGGTTTGTTCTTGCGAGCTTTCAAGTTTGCATTTGTTGCCAAATTATCAAAAATATTGTTTAGTTTAATAACTGCCCGGTTTACGCCTTCTTTATTGTGAGTGTATATGTTATCCAGAAAGGTGTCTAAGAGAGCTTGAGTTAATGCATTGCTAATTGTTTTCTGGTATTTTTCCGTGTCGTTTTTGGCCCATCTGTACGATTTTTTGGTGTTGTACAGTTTACTGGGTTGTGTTTCTATGTTGTTTGTTTCTGTCTTTTTGAGGAACATAGTAATTTGACTGTGATCTGACAGTGTTGTTTGTGGTTTGACTGTGAATGCTCTGAAAGAGGATGGGTCTAAGTCTGCAATCATATAGTCTACTGTGCTGCAGCCAAGAGGTGAGCAATAGGTCGATCTTCCTAGGAGGTCTCCTATGAACCTACCATTGACAATGTACAGACCCAGGTTTCGACAGAGCTGTAGTAGCTGTTTTCCGTTGGTATTTGACTGCTTGTCGCAGTTATGCCTGTATGGAAGGGAAGGGATGTCAAAGTGGTTATTCCCGAATACGTAATTGTTTCCCTGATTATTGGTGAAGTCTGGTTCTTCGCCCATTCTTGAATTGAGGTCCCCACAGATCAACACGTTCCCCTGGGCCTGGTATTGGATAATTTCCCCCTCCATGTTGGAGAAGGTGTCCTCTTTAAAGTACGGGGAATCGATTGGAGGGATATAAAGTGCGCAAATGTAAACATCTTGGGTGTTTGAGATAATCTCCCTCTCAAGTTTGAGCCACATATGGTTTTCGCCCTTTTTTATAAATTTGATGTAATTCTTAAGTTCTGTTTTAAACCAGATCAGTATGCCTCCGGAGTCTCTGTCTTGGGTTACACTTGGTAATTTATTGGAGGGGACCACCAGCTCAGTGTACCCTTGGGGACAGCCAGTGTGTCCTTTTCCTTTATACCAAGTTTCCTGTAAAATGATAATATCTAGATATTTAGTTTCCTCTATGAACTCTGGGGTCCTACTCTTCACTTCTCGCACTGAAGAGCGTAGACCTTGAATATTCCAGGTCGAAATATATAAGGATTTCATGTTAAGTTTGATCTTTTACTATGATAGGTTAAAGAGTGGTACGTGTTTGTCGTGTCTAAGTGTGGGGAAAAAAAAGATCACTTCAGTTGTCTATAAAAGTTAACACAATTTGGTTACAGTTCTTTCTATTAATTAGTCCTTGATCCATAAGGCGGAAGTAGATGCTGCTGCACATCTGCTTATTGTCTCTTAATGGATTGTTTCTGTCTGAGGTATTGCGTACGTCCTGTGCATCTCTCCCTCTGTCTGGCTGGGAGCGGTCCTATTCCCCTGTGGGACAGGAGTGATGCAGGTCTGATATTGTTGTTTTGCATGGGGATCCTCTCTGGTCTCGGTTGGTGTGTTGGTGGTCTTTGCAGTGTTCCTGATATGTACCCCGCTGATCTCTGGTGGTCGGGGGGGGGGGTCCTCTTGGAGTCTGGGTATGGACCCGGTTAAAAGCGACGTCCTTCAGGGCTTTAGCAAAGATCGATATTCTTTGCCTTTGGATGTGGACGTGGTCGTAAAGACATTCCTCATCGAGGGTGGGGTGTTGGGCCAGGTGTACGTTGTGGTTTGATTCGCAGTCTCTTGCTATGCTGGCATTTATCTCATGAATTGTGTTGTTGTTGAAGTCTGTTCTCGGCAATATTGTGGAAACAGTGATTCTAGTGTTTGGAAATGTACTGCTTGCCTTCCTAATCATTGCTCTGAGCGATGTTGCTACCTCTTTCTGTTGGGCCTTTAGGTCATTTGTGCCCGTGTGTATTATTATGTGTTGGGGGGAGCCTAATCTGGCTTTGGTCAGCCATTCCATGGCTCTGTTTGTTGTTGGGCACCAGATCTTTTCTACTTTACTTCTAGGGAAAAGCTTTTTCTCCCATAGAAATTTCCCATTTGAGTCTATGAGTATTACGACGTCAGCCTTGTTTGTGTTTACTGTCTGGTGGCTTTCGCTTGGACTCATAGTGTGTGTGCTGGGCTGGGGTGTCTGGTGTGTGCGTATCTCTTGTGAGCGGCCCGCTTGTGGTTCCATGGTGGTGGGGGAAGATTGCGAGTCAGTATGCTGGTCGGTCTGTGTGGCACCCCTTGTATTGTGTGTCTGTTGCTTTTGTTCCGTGTGGGAGTGCAGCCGTTCCGTCCGGCTCTGTCTTGTCTTATCTCTAGCCTCTGGTTGCTGGTCTAATGGTGTTATCTCTCCTCTATGGCTCTCTTCTTTTTCCTGCAGCTCTTTCACCTGATTCCTAAGTAGATTCACCTGGTTCTCAAGTAGATTCAGCTCTCTCTTGTGTCTCTCCCTCTCCTGCTTTTGTTCGTCATTCATTTTGAGGAACTCCTCTCTAAGTTTAACCATCTCTGTCTCTAATTGATTAAATTTATCTTTTTGTTGAATCTGGCTGTGTGATCCCGGGGTATGTGTCTGGTCGGCCCTGGAAGGCTCACTCACTTCCTGGCTAGGCTGGTCGGCCCTGGAAGGCTCACTCACTTCCTGGCTATGCTGCTCTTCTCTTGGTGAGCTGGGAATGGTAGGGGGACTATGTGTGGCTTCCTCCCTGGTAGTTATGCTGGGGTTTGTCAGTTGTATCGTGTGGCTGTGGTTCCCCGGGGTTAGTGTCTGGTTTGAACTGTGTGGCTCGTTCACCTCCTGACCAGGCAGATTTTCTCCTGGTAAGTTGTCAATGTTGGGGGGAGTGCGGGCCACTCTGGGGCTGTTCCTTCCCCCCTTAGTTAATCTTTTCAGTGTCCTGAAGGCCGTTGCAAATCTGTCGAGGTTGCCTTGCACTAATATTGTTCCGGTATTGTACGCGTTGACCGTCGTGGCCCACACCACCCCCCCCTCTTTCACCAGCTCACACCTCCCCCACCCCATTCACCAGCTCGCACCTCCCCCACCCCATTCACCAGCTCACACCTCCCCCACCCCAATCACCAGCTCACACCTCCCCCACCCCAATCACCAGCTCACACCTCCCCCACCCCATTCAACAGCCCACCCCCCCCGCCCACCCCATTCACCAGCCCACACCTCCCCCACCCCATTCACCAGCCCACACCTCCCCCACCCCATTCACCAGCCCACACCTCCCCCACCCCATTCACCAGCTCGCACACCCCCCACCCCATTCACCAGCCCACACTTCCGCCACCCCATTCGCCAGCCCACACCCCCCCACCCCATTCACCAGCCCACCCCCCCCGCCCACCCCATTCACCAGCCCACAACTCCCCCACCCCGAGCACCAGCCCACACCTCCCCCACCCCGAGCACCAGCCCACACCCCCCCGACCCCATTCACCAGCCCACACCTCCCCCCCACCCCATTCACCAGCCCACACCTCCCCCACCCCATTCACCAGCTCACACCTCCCCCACCCCGAGCACCAGCTCACGCCTCCCCCCACCCCATTCACCAGCCCACCCCTCCCCCACCCCATTCACCAGCCCACACCTTCCCCACCCCATTCACCAGCCCACACCTCCCCCACCCCATTCACCAGCCCACACCTCCCCCACCCCATTCACCAGCTCACACCTCCCCCACCCCGAGCACCAGCCCACACCTCCCCCACCCCGAGCACCAGCCCACAACTCCCCCACCCCATTCACCAGCTCACACCTCCCCCACCCCAATCACCAGCCCACACCTCCCCCACCCCATTCACCAGCTCACACCTCCCCCACCCCATTCACCAGCCCACCCCCCCCGCCCACCCCATTCACCAGCCCACACCTCCGCCACCCCATTCACCAGTCCACACCTCCCCCACCCCATTCACCAGCCCACACCTCCCCCACCCCATTCACCAGCTCACACCGCCCCACTCCATTCGCCAGCCCACACCTCCCCCACCCCATTCGCCAGCCCACACCTCCCCCACCCCATTCACCAGCCCACACCTCCCCCACCCCATTCACCAGCCCACACCTCCCCACCCCATTCACCAGCTCACACCTCCCTCACCCCATTCACCAGCTCACACCTCCCCCACCCCATTCACCAGCCCACACCTCCCCCACCCCATTCACCAGCTCACACCTCCCCCACCCCATTCACCAGCCCACACCTCCCCCACCCCATTCACCAGCCCACACCTCCCCCCACCCCATTCACCAGCCCACACCTCCCCCACCCCATTCACCAGCCCACACCTCCCCCACCCCGAGCACCAGCTCACACCTCCCCCACCCCATTCACCAGCCCACACCTCCCCCCACCCCATTCACCAGCTCACACACCCACCACCCCATTCAGCAGCCCACACCCCCCCACCCCATTCACTAGCTCACACCTCCCCTCCAACCCCATTCACCAGCCCACACCTCCCCCCACCCCATTCACCAGCCCACACCTCCCCCCGACCCCATTCACCAGCCCACACCTCCCCCCGACCCCATTCACCAGCCCACACCTCCCCCACCCCATTCACCAGCCCACACCTCCCCCACCCCATTCACCAGCTCACACCTCCCCCACCCCATTCACCAGCCCACACCTCCCCCACCCCATTCACCAGCCCACACCTCCCCCCACCCCATTCACCAGCCCACACCTCCCCCACCCCATTCACCAGCCCACACCTCCCCCACCCCGAGCACCAGCTCACACCTCCCCCACCCCATTCAGCAGCCCACACCCCCCCACCCCATTCACTAGCCCACACCTCCCCCACCCCATTCACGAGCCCACACCTCCCCCACCCCATTCACCAGCTCACACCTCCCCCACCCCATTCACCAGCCCACACCCCCCACACCCCATTCACCAGCTCACACCTCCCCCACCCCATTCACCAGCCCACACCTTCCCCAACCCATTCACCAGCTCACAGCCCCCCCCACCCCATTCACCAGCCCACACCTCCCCCACCCCATTCACCAGCTCACACCTCCCCCACCCCATTCACCAGCTCACACCTCCCCCACCCCATTCACCAGCTCACACCTCACCCACCCCATTCACCAGCTCACACCTCCCCCCCACCCCATTCACCAGCCCACACCTCCCCCCACCCCATTCACCAGCTCACACCTCCCCCCCGACCCCATTCACCAGCTCACACCTCCCCCGACCCCATTCACCAGCCCACACCTCCCCGCACCCCATTCACCAGCTCACAGCACCCCCCCACCCCATTCACCAGCCCACACCTCCCCCACCCCATTCACCAGCTCACACCTCCCCCACCCCGAGCACCAGCCCACACTTCCCCCACCCCATTCACCAGCTCCCACCTCCCCCACCCCATTCACCAGCCCACACCTCCCCCACCCCATTCACCAGCTCACACCTCCCACACCCCATTCACAAGCTCACACCTCCCCCACCCCATTCACCAGCTCACACCTCCCCCACCCCATTCACCAGCCCACACCCCCCCACCCCATTCACCAGCCCACACCTCCCCCACCCCATTCACCAGCCCACACCTCCCCCACCCCATTCACCAGCCCACACCTCCCCCACCTCATTCACCAGCCCACACCTCCCCCACCCCATTCACCAGCCCACACCTCCCCCACCCCGAGCACCAGCCCACACCTCCCCCACCCCATTCACCAGCTCACACCTCCCCCACCCCATTCACAAGCTCACACCTCCCCCACCCCATTCACCAGCCCACACCTCCCCCACCCCGAGCACCAGCCCACACCTCCCCCACCCATTCACCAGCTCACACCTCCCCCACCCCATTCACCAGCCCACACCTCCCCAACCCCGAGCACCAGCCCACACCTCCCCCACCCCATTCACCAGCTCACACCTCCCCCATCCGATTCACCAGCCCACACCTCCCCCACCCCATTCACCAGCCCACCCCTCCCCCACCCCATTCACCAGCTCACACCTCCCCCACCCCATTCACCAGCCCACCCCTCCCCCACCCCATTCACCAGCTCACACCTCCCCCACCCCATTCACCAGCCCACACCTCCCCCACCCCATTCAACATCTCACACCTCCCCCACCCCATTCACCAGCCCACACCTCCCCCACCCCATTCACCATCTCACACCTCCCCCACCCCATTCACCAGCCCACACCTGCCCCACCCCATTCACCAGCTCACACCTCCCCCACCCCATTCACCAGCCCACGCCTCCCCCACCCCATTCACCAGCTCACACCACCCCCACCCTGAGCACCAGCTCACACCTCCCCCACCCCATTCACCAGCCCACACCTCCCCCACCCCATTCACCAGCCCACACGCCCCCACCCCATTCACCAGCCCACACCTCCCCCACCCCGAGAACCAGCCCACACCTCCCCCACCCCATTCACCAGCCCACACCTCCCCCACCCCGAGCGCCAGCCCACACCTCCCCCACCCCATTCACCAGCCCACACCTCCCCCACCCCATTCACCAGCCCACACCTCCCCCACCCCATTCACCAGCCCACACCTCCCCCACCCCATTCACCAGCTCACACCCCCCCACCCCATTCACCAGCTCACACCTCCCCCATCCCATTCACCAGCCCACACCTCCCCCACCCCATTCACCAGCCCACACCTCCCCCACCCCATTCACCAGCCCACACCTCCCCCACCCCATTCACCAGCTCACACCTCCCCCACCCCATTCACCAGCTCACACCTCCCCCACCCCATTCACCAGCTCACACCTCCCCCACCCCATTCACCAGCCCACACCTCCCCCACCCCATTCACCAGCCCACACCTCCCCCACCCCTTTCACCAGCTCACAGCTCCCCCACCCCATTCACCAGCCCACACCTCCCCCACCCCATTCACCAGCCCACACCTCCCCCACCCCATTCACCAGCCCACACCTCCCCCCACCCCATTCACCAGCCCACACCTCCCCCACCCCATTCACCAGCCCACACCTCCCCCACCCCGAGCACCAGCTCATACCTCCCCCACCCCATTCACCAGCCCACACCTCCCCCGCACACCATTCACCAGCCCACACCTCCCCCACCCCATTCACCAGCCCACACCTCCCCCACCCCGAGCACCAGCTCACACCTCCCCCACCCCATTCAACAGCCCACACCTCCCCCGCACACCATTCACCAGCCCACACCTCCCCCACCCCATTCACCAGCCCAAACCTCCCCCAACCCATTCACCAGTCCACACCTCCCCCACCCCATTCACCAGCCCACACCTCCCCACCCCGAGCACCAGCCCACACCTCCCCCACCCCATTCACCAGCCCACACCTCCCCCACCCCATTCACCAGCCCACACCTCCCCACCCCGAGCACCAGCCCACACCTCCCTCACCCCATTCAACAGCCCACACCTCCCCCGCACACCATTCACCAGCCCACACCTCCCCCACCCCATTCACCAGCCCAAACCTCCCCCAACCCATTCACCAGCCCACACCTCCCCCACCCCATTCACCAGCCCACACCTCCCCACCCCGAGCACCAGCCCACACCTCCCCCACCCCATTCACCAGCCCACACCTCCCCCACCCCATTCACCAGCCCACACCTCCCCACCCCGAGCACCAGCCCACACCTCCCTCACCCCATTCACCAGCCCACAGCTCCCCCACCCCATTCACCATCCCACACCTCCCCCACCCCATTCACCAGCCCACACCTCCCCCACCCCATTCACCAGCTCACACCTCCCCCACCCCGAGCACCAGCTCACAGCCCCTCACCCCATTCACCAGCTCACACCTCCCCCACCCCATTCACCAGCCCACACCTCCCCCACCCCATTCACCAGCTCACACCTCCCCCACCTCATTCACCAGCCCACACCTCCCCCACCCCATTCACCAGCTCACACCTCCCCCACCCCATTCACCAGCCCACACCTCCCCCACCCCATTCACCAGCCCACACCTCCCCCACCCAATTCACCAGCTCACACCTCCCCACCCCATTCACCAGCTCACACCTCCCCCACCCCATTCACCAGCTCACACACCCCCACCCCATTCACCAGCTCGCACCTCCCCCACCCCATTCACCAGCCCACACCTCCCCCACCCCATTCACCAGCCCACACCACCCCCACCCCATTCACCAGCCCACACCTCCCCCACCCCATTCACCAGCCCACACATCCCCACCCCATTCAGCAGCCCACACCCCCCCCACCCCATTCACTAGCCCACACCTCCCCCACCCCATTCACCAGCCCACACCTCCCCCACCCCATTCACCAGCCCACACCTCCCCCACCCCGAGCACCAGCTCACACCTCCCCCACCCCATTCACCAGCTCACACCTCCCCCACCCCATTCACCAGCCCACACCTCCCCCACCCCATTCACCAGCTCACAGCCCCCCCCACCCCATTCACCAGCCCACACCTCCCCCACCCCATTCACCAGCTCACACCTCCCCCACCCCATTCACCAGCTCACACCTCCCCCACCCCATTCACCAGCTCACACCTCCCCCACCCCATTCACCAGCTCACACCTCCCCCCCCACCCCATTCAACAGCCCACACCTCCCCCCACCCCATTCACCAGCTCACACCTCGCCCCCCACCCCATTCACCAGCCCACACCTCCCCCCACCCCATTCACCAGCTCACACCTCCCCCCCGACCCCATTCACCAGCTCACACCTCCCCCCCAACCCCATTCACCAGCCCACACCTCCCCCCGACCCCATTCACCAGCCCACACCTCACCCCACCCCATTCACCAGCTCACAGCAGCCCCCCACCCCATTCACCAGCCCACACCTCCCCCACCCCATTCACCAGCCCACACCTCCCCCACCCCATTCACCAGCTCACACCTCCCCCACCCCATTCACCAGGCACACCTCCCCCACCCCATTCACCAGCCCACACCTCCCCCCACCCCATTCACCAGCCCACACCTCCCCCACCCCATTCACCAGCCCACACCTCCCCCACCCCGAGCACCAGCTCACACCTCCCCCACACCATTCACCAGACCACACCTCCCCCGCACACCATTCACCAGCCCACACCTCCCCCACCCCATTCACCAGCCCACACCTCCCCCACCCCGAGCACCAGCTCACACCTCCCCCACCCCATTCACCAGCCCACACCTCCACCGCACACCATTCACCAGCCCACACCTCCCCCACCCCATTCACCAGCCCACACCTCCCCCACCCCATTCACCAGCCCACACATCCCCACCCCATTCAGCAGCCCACCCCCCCCCCACCCCATTCACTAGCCCACACCTCCCCCACCCCATTCACCAGCCCACACCTCCCCCACCCCATTCACCAGCCCACACCTCCCCCACCCCGAGCACCAGCTCACACCTCCCCCACCCCATTCACCAGCTCACACCTCCCTCACCCCATTCACCAGCCCACACCTCCCCCACCCCATTCACCAGCTCACAGCCCCCCCCACCCCATTCACCAGCCCACACCTCCCCCACCCCATTCACCAGCTCACACCTCCCCCACCCCATTCACCAGCTCACACCTCCCCCACCCCATTCACCAGCTCACACCTCCCCCACCCCATTCACCAGCTCACACCTCCCCCCCCACCCCATTCACGAGCCCACACCTCCCCCCACCCCATTCACCAGCTCACACCTCCCCCCCCACCCCATTCACCAGCCCACACCTCCCCCCACCCCATTCACCAGCTCACACCTCCCCCCCGACCCCATTCGCCAGCTCACACCTCCCCCCCAACCCCATTCACCAGCGCACACCTCCCCCCGACCCCATTCACCAGCCCACACCTCACCCCACCCCATTCACCAGCTCACAGCAGCCCCCCACCCCATTCACCAGCCCACACCTCCCCCACCCCATTCACCAGCCCACACCTCCCCCACCCCATTCACCAGCTCACACCTCCCCCACCCCATTCACCAGGCACACCTCCCCCACCCCATTCACCAGCTCACACCTCCCCCACCCCATTCACCAGCTCACACCTCCCCCACCCCATTCACCAGCTCACACCTCCCCCACCCCATTCACCAGCTCACACCTGCCCCACCCCATTCACCAGCTCACACCTCCCCCACCCCATTCACCAGCCCACACCTCCCCCACCCCATTCACCAGCCCACACCTCCCCCACCCCATTCACCAGCCCACACCTCCCCCACCCCATTCACCAGCCCACACCTCCCCCACCCCGAGCACCAGCTCACACCTCCCCCACACCATTCACCAGCCCACACCTCCCCCGCACACCATTCACCAGCCCACACCTCCCCCACCCCATTCACCAGCCCACACCTCCCCCACCCCGAGCACCAGCTCACACCTCCCCCACCCCATTCACCAGCCCACACCTCCCCCACCCCATTCACCAGCCCACACCTCCACCGCACACCATTCACCAGCCCACACCTCCCCCACCCCATTCACCAGCCCACACCTCCCCCACCCCATTCACCAGCCCACACCTCCCCACCCCGAGCACCAGCCCACACCTCCCCCACCCCATTCACCAGCCCACACCTCCCCCACCCCATTCACCAGCCCACACCTCCCCACCCCGAGCACCAAGCCACACCTCCCTCACCCCATTCACCAGCCCACACCTCCCCCACCCCATTCACCATCCCACACCTCCCCCACCCCATTCACCAGCTCACACCTCCCCCACCCCGAGCACCAGCTCACACCTCCCCCACCCATTCACCAGCCCACACCTCCCCCACCCCATTCACCAGCCCACACCTCCCCCACCCCATTCACCAGCCCACCGCCCCCCCACCCCATTCACCAGCCCACACCTCCCCCACCCCGAGCACCAGCCCACACCTTCCCCACACCATTCACCAGCTCACACCTCCCCCACCCCATTCACCAGCCCACACCTCCCCCACCCCATTCACCAACTCACACCTCCCCCACCCCATTCAAAAGCTCACACCTCCCCCAACCCATTCACCAGCCCACACCTCCCCCACCCCATTCACCAGCTCACATCCCCCCACCCCATTCACCAGCTCACACCTCCCCCACCCCATTCACCAGCTCACATCCCCCCACCCCATTCACCAGCTCACACCCCCCACCCCATTCACCAGCCCACAACTCCCCCACCCCGAGCACCAGCTCACACCTCCCGAACCCCGAGCACCAGCCCACACCTTCCCCACCCCATTCACCAGCTCACACCTCCCCCACCCCATTCACCAGCCCACACCTCCCCCACCCCATTCACCAGCTCACACCTCCCCCACCCCATTCACCAGCCCACACCTCCCCCACCCCATTCACCAGCCCACACCTCCCCCACCCCATTCACCAGCCCACACCTCCCCCACCCCATTCACAAGCTCACACCTCCCCCACCCCATTCACCAGCCCACACCTCCCCCACCCCGAGCACCAGCTCACACCTCCCCCACCCCATTCACCAGCCCACACCTCCCCCACCCCATTCACCAGCTCACACCTCCCCCAACCCATTCACCAGCTCACACCTCCCCCACCCCATTCACAAGCTCACACCTCCCCCAACCCATTCACCAGCTCACATCCCCCCACCCCATTCACCAGCTCACACCTCCCCCACCCCATTCACCAGCTCACATCCCCCCACCCCATTCACCAGCTCACACCCCCCACCCCATTCACCAGCTCACACCCCCCCACCCCATTCACCAGTCCACACCTCCCCCACCCCGAGCACCAGCTCACACCTCCCCCACCCCATTCACCAGCTCACACCTCCCCCACCCCATTCACCAGCCCACACCTCCCCCACCCCGTTCACCAGCTCACACCTCCCCCACCCCGTTCACCAGCCCACACCTCCCCCACCCCGAGCACCAGCTCACACCTCCCCCACCCCATTCACCAGCCCACACCTCCCCCACCCCATTCACCAGCTCACACCTCCCCCAACCCATTCACCAGCCCACACCTCCCCCACCCCATTCACCAGCCCACACCTCCCCCACCCCGAGCACCAGCTCACACCTCCCCCTCCCCGAGCACCAGCCCACACCTCCCCCACCCCATTCACCAGCTCACACCTCCCCCACCCCATTCACCAGCCCACACCTCCCCGACCCCATTCACCAGCTCACACCTCCCCCACCCCATTCACCAGCCCACACCTCCCCCACCCCATTCACCAGCCCACACCTCCCCCACCCCGTTCACCAGCCCACACCTCCCCCACCCCGTTCACCAGCTCACACCTCCCCCACCCCATTCACCAGCCCACACCTCCCCCACCCCGAGCACCAGCTCACACCTCCCCCACCCCATTCACCAGCCCACACCTCCCCCACCCCATTCACCAGCTCACACCTCCCCCAACCCATTCACCAGCCCACACCTCCCCCACCCCATTCACCAGCCCACACCTCCCCCACCCCGAGCACCAGCTCACACCTCCCCCTCCCCGAGCACCAGCCCACACCTCCCCCACCCCATTCACCAGCTCACACCTCCCCCACCCCATTCACCAGCTCACACCTCCCCCACCCCGAGCAACAGCCCACACCTCCCCCACCCCATTCACCAGCCCACACCTCCTCCACCCCATTCACCAGCACCCCCCCACCGCATTCACCAGCTCACACCTCCCCCACCCCATTCACCAGCCCACACCTCCCCCACCCCGAGCACCAGCTCACACCTCCCCCTCCCCGAGCACCAGCCCACACCTCCCCCACCCCATTCACCAGCTCACACCTCCCCCACCCCATTCACCAGCTCACACCTCCCCCACCCCGAGCAACAGCCCACACCTCCCCCACCCCATTCACCAGCCCACACCTCCTCCACCCCATTCACCAGCACCCCCCCACCGCATTCACCAGCCCACACCTCCCCCACCCCATTCACCAGCTCACACCCCCCCCACCCAATACACCAGCCCACGCCCCCCCGACCCCATTCACCAGCCCACACCTCCCCCACCGCATTCACCAGCCCTCACCTCCCCCTCCCCATTCACCAGCCCACACCTCCCCCACCCCATTCACCAGCCCACACCTCCCCCACCCCTTTCACCAGCTCACAGCTCCCCCACCCCATTCACCAGCCCACACCTCCCCCCACCCCATTCACCAGCCCACACCTCCCCCACCCCATTCACCAGCCCACACCTCCCCCACCCCGAGCACCAGCTCATACCTCCCCCACCCCATTCACCAGCCCACACCTCCCCCGCACACCATTCACCAGCCCACACCTCCCCCACCCCATTCACCAGCCCACACCTCCCCCACCCCGAGCACCAGCTCACACCTCCCCCACCCCATTCAACAGCCCACACCTCCCCCGCACACCATTCACCAGCCCACACCTCCCCCACCCCATTCACCAGCCCAAACCTCCCCCAACCCATTCACCAGTCCACACCTCCCCCACCCCATTCACCAGCCCACACCTCCCCACCCCGAGCACCAGCCCACACCTCCCCCACCCCATTCACCAGCCCACACCTCCCCCACCCCATTCACCAGCCCACACCTCCCCACCCCGAGCACCAGCCCACACCTCCCTCACCCCATTCACCAGCCCACACCTCCCCCACCCCGAGCACCAGCTCACACCTCCCCCACCCCATTCAACAGCCCACACCTCCCCCGCACACCATTCACCAGCCCACACCTCCCCCACCCCATTCACCAGCCCAAACCTCCCCCAACCCATTCACCAGCCCACACCTCCCCCACCCCATTCACCAGCCCACACCTCCCCACCCCGAGCACCAGCCCACACCTCCCCCACCCCATTCACCAGCCCACACCTCCCCCACCACATTCACCAGCCCACACCTCCCCACCCCGAGCACCAGCCCACACCTCCCTCACCCCATTCACCAGCCCACACCTCCCCCACCCCATTCACCATCCCACACCTCCCCCACCCCATTCACCAGCCCACACCTCCCCCACCCCATTCACCAGCTCACACCTCCCCCACCCCGAGCACCAGCTCACAGCCCCTCACCCCATTCACCAGCTCACACCTCCCCCACCCCATTCACCAGCCCACACCTCCCCCACCCCATTCACCAGCTCACACCTCCCCCACCTCATTCACCAGCCCACACCTCCCCCACCCCATTCACCAGCTCACACCTCCCCCACCCCATTCACCAGCCCACACCTCCCCCACCCCATTCACCAGCCCACACCTCCCCCACCCAATTCACCAGCTCACACCTCCCCACCCCATTCACCAGCTCACACCTCCCCCACCCCATTCACCAGCTCACACACCCCCACCCCATTCACCAGCTCGCACCTCCCCCACCCCATTCACCAGCCCACACCTCCCCCACCCCATTCACCAGCCCACACCACCCCCACCCCATTCACCAGCCCACACCTCCCCCACCCCATTCACCAGCCCACACATCCCCACCCCATTCAGTAGCCCACACCCCCCCCACCCCATTCACTAGCCCACACCTCCCCCACCCCATTCACCAGCCCACACCTCCCCCACCCCATTCACCAGCCCACACCTCCCCCACCCCGAGCACCAGCTCACACCTCCCCCACCCCATTCACCAGCTCACACCTCCCCCACCCCATTCACCAGCCCACACCTCCCCCACCCCATTCACCAGCTCACAGCACCCCCCACCCCATTCACCAGCCCACACCTCCCCCACCCCATTCACCAGCTCACACCTCCCCCACCCCATTCACCAGCTCACACCTCCCCCACCCCATTCACCAGCTCACACCTCCCCCACCCCATTCACCAGCTCACACCTCCCCCCCCACCCCATTCACCAGCCCACACCTCCCCCCACCCCATTCACCAGCTCACACCTCGCCCCCCACCCCATTCACCAGCCCACACCTCCCCCCACCCCATTCACCAGCTCACACCTCCCCCCCGACCCCATTCACCAGCTCACACCTCCCCCCCAACCCCATTCACCAGCCCACACCTCCCCCCGACCCCATTCACCAGCCCACACCTCACCCCACCCCATTCACCAGCTCACAGCAGCCCCCCACCCCATTCACCAGCCCACACCTCCCCCACCCCATTCACCAGCCCACACCTCCCCCACCCCATTCACCAGCTCACACCTCCCCCACCCCATTCACCAGGCACACCTCCCCCACCCCATTCACCAGCCCACACCTCCCCCCACCCCATTCACCAGCCCACACCTCCCCCACCCCATTCACCAGCCCACACCTCCCCCACCCCGAGCACCAGCTCACACCTCCCCCACACCATTCACCAGACCACACCTCCCCCGCACACCATTCACCAGCCCACACCTCCCCCACCCCATTCACCAGCCCACACCTCCCCCACCCCGAGCACCAGCTCACACCTCCCCCACCCCATTCACCAGCCCACACCTCCACCGCACACCATTCACCAGCCCACACCTCCCCCACCCCATTCACCAGCCCACACCTCCCCCACCCCATTCACCAGCCCACACATCCCCACCCCATTCAGCAGCCCACACCCCCCCCCACCCCATTCACTAGCCCACACCTCCCCCACCCCATTCACCAGCCCACACCTCCCCCACCCCATTCACCAGCCCACACCTCCCCCACCCCATTCACCAGCCCACACCTCCCCACCCCATTCACCAGCCCACACCTCCCCCACCCCGAGCACCAGCTCACACCTCCCCCACCCCATTCACCAGCTCACACCTCCCTCACCCCATTCACCAGCCCACACCTCCCCCACCCCATTCACCAGCTCACAGCCCCCCCGACCCCATTCACCAGCCCACACCTCCCCCACCCCATTCACCAGCTCACACCTCCCCCACCCCATTCACCAGCTCACACCTCCCCCACCCCATTCACCAGCTCACACCTCCCCCACCCCATTCACCAGCTCACACCTCCCCCCCACCCCATTCACCAGCCCACACCTCCCCCCACCCCATTCACCAGCTCACACCTCCCCCCCCACCCCATTCACCAGCCCACACCTCCCCCCACCCCATTCACCAGCTCACACCTCCCCCCCGACCCCATTCGCCAGCTCACACCTCCCCCCAACCCCATTCACCAGCGCACACCTCCCCCCGACCCCATTCACCAGCCCACACCTCACCCCACCCCATTCACCAGCTCACAGCAGCCCCCCACCCCATTCACCAGCCCACACCTCCCCCACCCCATTCACCAGCCCACACCTCCCCCACCCCATTCACCAGCTCACACCTCCCCCACCCCATTCACCAGGCACACCTCCCCCACCCCATTCACCAGCCCACACCTCCCCCCACCCCATTCACCAGCCCACACCTCCCCCACCCCATTCACCAGCCCACACCTCCCCCACCCCGAGCACCAGCTCACACCTCCCCCACACCATTCACCAGCCCACACCTCCCCCGCACACCATTCACCAGCCCACACCTCCCCCACCCCATTCACCAGCCCACACCTCCCCCACCCCGAGCACCAGCTCACACCTCCCCCACCCCATTCACCAGCCCACACCTCCACCGCACACCATTCACCAGCCCACACCTCCCCCACCCCATTCACCAGCCCACACCTCCCCCACCCCATTCACCAGCCCACACCTCCCCACCCCGAGCACCAGCCCACACCTCCCCCACCCCATTCACCAGCCCACACCTCCCCCACCCCATTCACCAGCCCACACCTCCCCACCCCGAGCACCAAGCCACACCTCCCTCACCCCATTCACCAGCCCACACCTCCCCCACCCCATTCACCATCCCACACCTCCCCCACCCCATTCACCAGCTCACACCTCCCCCACCCCGAGCACCAGCTCACACCTCCCCCACCCATTCACCAGCCCACACCTCCCCCACCCCATTCACCAGCCCACACCTCCCCCACCCCATTCACCAGCCCACCGCCCCCCCACCCCATTCACCAGCCCACACCTCCCCCACCCCGAGCACCAGCCCACACCTTCCCCACACCATTCACCAGCTCACACCTCCCCCACCCCATTCACCAGCCCACACCTCCCCCACCCCATTCACCAACTCACACCTCCCCCACCCCATTCAAAAGCTCACACCTCCCCCACCCCATTCACCAGCCCACACCTCCCCCACCCCATTCACCAGCTCACATCCCCCCACCCCATTCACCAGCTCACACCTCCCCCACCCCATTCACCAGCTCACATCCCCCCACCCCATTCACCAGCTCACACCCCCCACCCCATTCACCAGCCCACAACTCCCCCACCCCGAGCACCAGCTCACACCTCCCGAACCCCGAGCACCAGCCCACACCTTCCCCACCCCATTCACCAGCTCACACCTCCCCCACCCCATTCACCAGCCCACACCTCCCCCACCCCATTCACCAGCTCACACCTCCCCCACCCCATTCACCAGCCCACACCTCCCCCACCCCATTCACCAGCCCACACCTCCCCCACCCCATTCACCAGCCCACACCTCCCCCACCCCATTCACAAGCTCACACCTCCCCCACCCCATTCACCAGCCCACACCTCCCCCACCCCGAGCACCAGCTCACACCTCCCCCACCCCATTCACCAGCCCACACCTCCCCCACCCCATTCACCAGCTCACACCTCCCCCAACCCATTCACCAGCTCACACCTCCCCCACCCCATTCATAAGCTCACACCTCCCCCAACCCATTCACCAGCTCACATCCCCCCACCCCATTCACCAGCTCACACCTCCCCCACCCCATTCACCAGCTCACATCCCCCCACCCCATTCACCAGCTCACAACCCCCACCCCATTCACCAGCCCACACCTCCCCCACCCCGAGCACCAGCTCACACCTCCCCCACCCCATTCACCAGCTCACACCTCCCCCACCCCATTCACCAGCCCACACCTCCCCCACCCCGTTCACCAGCTCACACCTCCCCCACCCCGTTCACCAGCCCACACCTCCCCCACCCCGAGCACCAGCTCACACCTCCCCCACCCCATTCACCAGCCCACACCTCCCCCACCCCATTCACCAGCTCACACCTCCCCCAACCCATTCACCAGCCCACACCTCCCCCACCCCATTCACCAGCCCACACCTCCCCCACCCCGAGCACCAGCTCACACCTCCCCCTCCCCGAGCACCAGCCCACACCTCCCCCACCCCATTCACCAGCTCACACCTCCCCCACCCCATTCACCAGCCCACACCTCCCCGACCCCATTCACCAGCTCACACCTCCCCCACCCCATTCACCAGCCCACACCTCCCCCACCCCATTCACCAGCCCACACCTCCCCCACCCCGTTCACCAGCCCACACCTCCCCCACCCCGTTCACCAGCTCACACCTCCCCCACCCCATTCACCAGCCCACACCTCCCCCACCCCGAGCACCAGCTCACACCTCCCCCACCCCATTCACCAGCCCACACCTCCCCCACCCCATTCACCAGCTCAAACCTCCCCCAACCCATTCACCAGCCCACACCTCCCCCACCCCATTCACCAGCCCACACCTCCCCCACCCCGAGCACCAGCTCACACCTCCCCCTCCCCGAGCACCAGCCCACACCTCCCCCACCCCATTCACCAGCTCACACCTCCCCCACCCCATTCACCAGCTCACACCTCCCCCACCCCGAGCAACAGCCCACACCTCCCCCACCCCATTCACCAGCCCACACCTCCTCCACCCCATTCACCAGCACCCCCCCACCGCATTCACCAGCTCACACCCCCCCCACCCAATACACCAGCCCACGCCCCCCCGACCCCATTCACCAGCCCACACCTCCCCCACCGCATTCACCAGCCCTCACCTCCCCCTCCCCATTCACCAGCCCACATCTCCCCCACCCCATTCACCAGCCCACACCTCCCCCACCCCATTCACCAGCCCACACCTCCCCCACCCCATTCACCAGCCCACACACCCCCCCCACCCCATTCACCAGCCCACACCTCCCCCACCCCATTCACCAGCCACACCTCCCCCACCCCATTCACCAGCTCAAACCCCCGCACCCCATTCACCAGCCCACACCTCCCCCACCCCATTCACCAGCCCACACCTCCCCCACCCCATTCACCAGCCCACAGCCCCCCCACCCCATTCACCAGCTCACACCTCACCCACCCCATTCACCAGCCCACAACTACCCCACCCCATTCACCAGCTCACACCTCCCCCACCCCATTCACCAGCCCACACCTCCCCCACCCCATTCACCAGCCCACACCTCCCCCACCCCGAGCACCAGCTCACAACCCCCCACCCCATTCACCAGCCCACACACCCCCCCACCCCATTCACCAGCTCACACCTCCCCCACCCCATTCACCAGCTCACACCACCCCCACCCCGAGCACCAGCTCACACCTCCCCCACCCCATTCACCAGCCCACACCTCCCCCACCCCATTCACCAACTCACACCTCCCCCACCCCATTCACCAGCCCACACCTCCCCCACCCCATTCACCACCTCACACCTCCCCCACCCCATTCACCAGCCCACACCCCCCCACCCCATTCACCAGCTCACACCTCCCCCTCCCCATTCACCAGCTCACACCCCCCACCCCATTCACCAGCTCGCACCTCCCCCACCCCATTCACCAGCTCACACCTCTCCCACCCCATTCACCAGCCCACAACCCCCCCACCCCATTCACCAGCTCACACCTCCCCCACCCCATTCACCAGCACCCCCCCCACCCCATTCACCAGCCCACACCTCCCCCACCCCATTCACCAGCCCACACCACCCCCCACCCCATTCACCAGCCCACACCTCCCCCACCCCATTCACCAGCCCACACCCCCCCACCCCATTCACCAGACCACACCCCCCCACCCTATTCACCAGCTCACACCCCCCCACCCCATTCAGCAGCCCACCCTCCCCCACCCCATTCACCAGCCCACACCTCACCCACCCCGAGCACCAGCTCAGACCTCCCCCACCCCATTCACCAGCCCACACCTCACCCACCCCGAGCACCAGCTCACACCTCCCCCACCCCATTCACCAGCTCACACCCCCCACCTCATTCACCAGCCCACACCTCCCCCACCCCATTCACCAGCTCACACCTCCCCCACCCCATTCACAAGCTCACACCTCCCCCACCCCATTCACCAGCCCACACCTCCCCCACCCCATTCACCAGCTCACACCTCCCCCACCCCATTCACAAGCTCACACCTCCCCCACCCCATTCACCAGCTCACACCTCCCCCACCCCATTCACCAGCCCACACCTCCCCCACCCCATTCACAAGCTCACACCTCCCCCACCCCATTCACCAGCCCACACCTCCCCCACCCCATTCACCAGCTCACATCCCCCCACCCCATTCACCAGCTCACACCTCCCCCACCCCATTCACCAGCTCACATCCCCCCACCCCATTCACCAGCTCACCTCCCCCACCCCATTCACCAGCCCACACCTCCCCCACCCCGAGCACCAGCTCACACCTCCCCCACCCCGAGCACCAGCCCACACCTTCCCCACCCCATTCACCAGCTCACACCTCCCCCACCCCATTCACCAGCCCACACATCCCCCACCCCATTCACCAGCTCACACCTCCCCCACCCCATTCACCAGCCCACACCTCCCCCACCCCATTCACCGGCTCACACCTCCCCCACCCCATTCACCTGCCCACACCTCCCCCACCCCATTCACCAGCTCACACCTCCCCCACCCCATTCACCAGCCCACACCTCCCCCACCCCGAGCACCAGCTCACACCTCCCCCACCCCATTCACCAGCCCACACCTCCCCCACCCCATTCACCAGCTCACACCTCCCCCACCCCATTCACCAGCCCACACCTCCCCCACCCCATTCACCAGCTCACACCTCCCCCACCCCGAGCACCAGCCCACACCTCCCCCACCCCATTCACCAGCCCACACCTCCTCCACCCCATTCACCAGCAGCCCCCCACCGCATTCACCAGCTCACACCCCCCCCACCCAATACACCAGCCCACGCCCCCCCGACCCCATTCACCAGCCCACACCTCCCCCAGCCCATTCACCAGCCCACACCTCCCCCACCCCATTCACCAGCCCACACCTCCCCCACCCCATTCACCAGCTCACACCTCCCCCACCCCATTCACCAGCCCACACCTCCCCCACCCCGAGCACCAGCTCACACCTCCCCCCCCCCCGAGCACCAACCCACACCTTCCCCACCCCATTCACCAGCTCACACATCCCCCACCCCATTCACCAGCCCACACCTCCCCCACCCCATTCACCAGCTCACACCTCCCCCACCCCATTCACCAGCCCACACCTCCCCCACCCCATTCACCAGCTCACACCTCCCCCACCCCATTCACCAGCCCACACCTCCCCCACCCCATTCACCAGCCCACACCTCCCCCACCCCATTCACCAGCCCACACCTCCCCCACCCCATTCACCAGCTCACACCTCCCCCACACCGAGCACCAGCCCACACATCCCCCACCCCATTCACCAGCTCACACCTCCCCCACCCGATTCACCAGCCCACACCTCCCCCACCCCATTCACCAGCTCACACATCCCCCACCCCATTCACCAGCCCACCCCTCCCCCACCCCATTCACCAGCTCACACCTCCCCCACCCCATTCACCAGCCCACACCTCCCCCACCCCATTCACCAGCCCACACCTCCCCCACCCCATTCACCAGCTCACACCACCCCACCCCATTCACCAGCTCACACCACCCAAACCCTGAGCACCAGCCCACACCTCCCCCACCCCATTCACCAGCCCACACCCCCCCACCCCATTCACCAGCGCACACCTCCCCCACCCCATTCACCAGCCCACACCTCCCCCACCCCGAGCACCAGCCCACACCTCCCCCACCCCATTCACCAGCCCACACCTCCCCCACCCCGAGCACCAGCCCACACCTCCCCCACCCCATTCACCAGCCCACACCTCCCCCACCCCATTCACCAGCCCACACCTCCCCCACCCCATTCACCAGCCCACACCTCCCCCACCCCATTCACCAGCTCACACCCCCCCCACCCCATTCACCAGCTCACACCTCCCCCACCCCATTCACCAGCCCACAACTCCCCCACCCCATTCACCAGCTCACACCTCCCCCACCCCATTCACCAGCTCACACCTCCCCCACCCCATTCACCAGCCCACACCACCCCCACCCCATTCACCAGCTCACAGCTCCCCCACCCCATTCACCAGCCCACACCTCCCCCACCCCATTCACCAGCCCACACCTCCCCCACCCCATTCACCAGCCCACACCTCCCCCCACCCCATTCACCAGCCCACACCTCCCCCACCCCGAGCACCAGCTCACACCTCCCCCACCCCATTCACCAGCCCACACCTCCCCCGCACACCATTCACCAGCCCACACCTCCCCCACCCCATTCACTAGCCCACACCTCCCCCACCCCGAGCACCAGCTCACACCTCCCCCACCCCATTCACCAACCCACACCTCCCCCACCCCATTCACCAGCCCACACCTCCCCCGCACACCATTCACCAGCCCACACCTCCCCCACCCCATTCACCAGCCCAAACCTCCCCCACCCCATTCACCAGCCCACACCTCCCCACCCCGAGCACCAGCCCACACCTCCCCCACCCCATTCACCAGCCCACACCTCCCCCACCCCATTCACCAGCCCACACCTCCCTCACCCCATTCACCAGCTCACACCTCCCCCACCCCATTTACCAGCCCACACCTCCCCCACCCCATTCACCAGCTCACACCTCCCCCACCCCATTCACCAGCCCACACCTCCCCCACCCCATTCACCAGCTCACACCTCCCCCACCCCATTCACCAGCCCACACATCCCCCACCCAATTCACCAGCTCACACCTCCCCACCCCATTCACCAGCTCACACCTCCCCCACCCCATTCACTAGCCCACACCTCCCCCACCCCATTCACCAGCTCACATCCCCCCACCCCATTCACCAGCCCACACCCCCCCACCCCATTAACTAGCCCACACCTCCCCCACCCCATTCACCAGCCCACACACCCCCACCCCATTCACCAGCCCAGACCCCCCACACAATTCACAATTCACAATTCAAATCGCTTTATTGGCATGATAAGTTACATCTTATGTTGCCAAAGCATCAAAATACATTTATGGTTTACCACATAAACGCAGTTCTATTCATACAGTGTATAAACAGGTATATCCCTGAGTGTATAAATATACATTCGCATTGTTTATATATATTCTTTTCTTAGTTTACTGGTTGGCTCTCTGTTCATGGCAAGCTGTAACATAGCGTGCCGCCAGTGTTATACAGCTTCTCTCCTCTCCCAGTAGGAATGGGAGTTTTTGGTTGTCATTCAGATTTCTGAAATCAGGGCATATTTGTGAGAATTTTTGGTAGAAATTCTCCCTGATGCCCTGATATTTTCCACAAGCTGTGAGGAAGTGCATCTCTGTCTCCACCACTCCCTGACTGCAGTGAGAGCATATCCTGTCCTCTCTTGGCAGCCTGGTCTGCCTGTGTCTGCCTTTTTCGATCGCTAGGCTATGTTCGCTAAGTCTGTACCTTGTCAAGGTTCTTCTCAGTTTGTTATCCTTTACCATGGTCAGGTAATCAGCTATGTTGTATTGTCTGTTTAGGGCCAAGTAGCAATTGAGTTTGCTTTGGGTTTTTGTTGTTTCTGCCCGATATGTCAGATATTTTTCCTTTTGCTCAGCGACGATTGTGTTGGGTCGAATTCTTTGTGTTACCCTGTCACTGTCCTGGGGCTGGTTATTGTTAGTATTGTTAGTAGTTACTTCACTGAGTCCCAGGACTAGTTGACTGAGGGTATTCTTCTTTATGGTCAGCTCTTGGCATTTCAGGGCGTCGTAGTGATAGCATTGGGGATTGCTCATTTGTAGGTGATTCCAAAATTTGGTGGCTCTTTTTTGGATAGTGATTATTAATGGATATTGGCCTAGTTCCGCCCTGCATGCATTGTTTACTGTTTTCCTTTGAGTCCGGAGGATACTTTTACAGAATTCTGCATGTAGGATCTCAATTGGGTGTTTGTCCCATTTTGCAAATTCTTGTTGAGTTAGCGGTCCCCATACCTCACTGCCATAGAGTGCAATTGGTTCAATTACTGATTTGAAAATTTTGAGCCAAATGCTAATTGGGATTTCTATTTGGATTGATTTTTTGATGGCATAGAAAGCCCTTCTTGCTTTCTCTTTCAGTTCATTCACAGCCAGTTTGAAGTTTCCCGTAGAACTGATTTTTAAGCCCAAGTATGTGTAGTTAGTGGTTTGTTTAATTTTGGTTGTTCCTACTGTGAAATTTATTTTGGGTCCCTGATGTTTGGATCTTTGCTGGAACACAAGGACTTTGGTTTTTTGGGGATTTATTGTCAGGGCCCAAGTCTGGCAGTACGACTCCAGCAGGTCCAGGTTTTGCTGTAGCCCCTCTTTAGTTGGTGACAGCAGAACCAGGTCATCTGCATAGAGGAGGAATTTAACCTTGGATTCATATAGGGTGAGGCCGGGTGCTGTAGATTGTTCAAGTAGTTTTGCCAATCCATTTATGTAAATATTAAAGAGTGTCGGTGAGATTGGCGAGCCCTGCGTCACCCCCCGCCCCTGTGGGAAGTATTTTGTTTGTTTGTCTCCAATTTTAACTGCACATTTGTTGTTTGTATACATTGATTTAATTACATCATATGTTTTCCCTCCTACCCCACTTTCGATAAGTTTCAGGAATAAACCGTCATGCCAGATGGAGTCGAAAGCCTTCTGGAAATCTACAAAGCATGCGTAGATTTTGCTTTTGTTATGGTGAACGTGTTTGTCAATTAGGGTCTGTAGGGTGAAGATATGATCGGATGTCTATAGTTTGGCAGGAATCCAATTTGGCTTTTACTCAAGACATTGTGCTCCTCAAGGAAGTTTATAAGTCTTTTGTTTATGATGCTACAGAATACCTTCCCCAGGTTACTGTTTACACAGATGCCTCGATAGTTGTTTGGGTCGATTTTGTCCCCACTTTTGTATATGGGCGTTATGAGTCCTTTGTTCCAGATATCAGGGAAATAACCGACACTCAGAACCAAGTTGAAGAGTTTTAGGATAGCCAGTTTCATGTTGTTGTCTGTGTGTTTAATCATCTCGTTTAGTATGCCGTCTGTCCCACAGGCTTTTCCTGGTCGCAGGTCCTTGAGTTTTTCAAGAAGTTCTTTTTCTGTTATTATGGCGTCTAGCGGGTTTTGGTTATCTTTTATGGCCATTTCTAGCTTTTCCAGTTTTTTGCATATTTGGTGTTGCTCTGGTCTTAGTGTGTTTTTCTGGTATAATTTTTCAAAGTGGTTTACCCATGTGTCCCCATTTTGAATGGCCAAATCGTCGTGTTGTTTTTTGTGTAGTGTTTTCAAGTTTTCCCAGAAACAATTGGAATCAATGGATTCCTCCATGGAGCTGAGTGTATTCTTAATATATTGCTCTTTTTTGGTTCTGAGTGTTTTTCTGTATTGTGTTAGTGTCTGACAATAAGTAAGGCGTAATTCCTCGTTTTCTGGATGTCTGTGTTTTTGGTTTGATATTTTTCTAAGTTTTTTCCTCATGTTATGGCAATCTCGGTCAAACCATTTTTCATAGTTTTTTGTTTTGGGTTTGTTCTTGCGAGCTTTCAAGTTTGCATTTGTTGCCAAATTATCAAAAATATTGTTTAGTTTAATAACTGCCCGGTTTACGCCTTCTTTATTGTGAGTGTATATGTTATCCAGAAAGGTGTCTAAGAGAGCTTGAGTTAATGCATTGCTAATTGTTTTCTGGTATTTTTCCGTGTCGTTTTTGGCCCATCTGTACGATTTTTTGGTGTTGTACAGTTTACTGGGTTGTGTTTCTATGTTGTTTGTTTCTGTCTTTTGAGGAACATAGTAATTTGACTGTGATCTGACAGTGTTGTTTGTGGTTTGACTGTGAATGCTCTGAAAGAGGATGGGTCTAAGTCTGCAATCATATAGTCTACTGTGCTGCAGCCAAGAGGTGAGCAATAGGTCGATCTTCCTAGGAGGTCTCCTATGAACCTACCATTGACAATGTACAGACCCAGGTTTCGACAGAGCTGTAGTAGCTGTTTTCCGTTGGTATTTGACTGCTTGTCGCAGTTATGCCTGTATGGAAGGGAAGGGATGTCAAAGTGGTTATTCCCGAATACGTAATTGTTTCCCTGATTATTGGTGAAGTCTGGTTCTTCGCCCGTTCTTGAATTGAGGTCCCCACAGATCAACACGTTCCCCTGGGCCTGGTATTGGATAATTTCCCCCTCCATGTTGGAGAAGGTGTCCTCTTTAAAGTACGGGGAATCGATTGGAGGGATATAAAGTGCGCAAATGTAAACATCTTGGGTGTTTGAGATAATCTCCCTCTCAAGTTTGAGCCACATATGGTTTTCGCCCTTTTTTATAAATTTGATGTAATTCTTAAGTTCTGTTTTAAACCAGATCAGTATGCCTCCGGAGTCTCTGTCTTGGGTTACACTTGGTAATTTATTGGAGGGGACCACCAGCTCAGTGTACCCTTGGGGACAACCAGTGTGTCCTTTTCCTTTATACCAAGTTTCCTGTAAAATGATAGTTTCCTCTATGAACTCTGGGGTCCTACTCTTCACTTCTCGCACTGAAGAGCGTAGACCTTGAATATTCCAGGTCGAAATATATAAGGATTTCATGTTAAGTTTGATCTTTTACTATGATAGGTTAAAGAGTGGTACGTGTTTGTCGTGTCTAAGTGTGGGGAAAAAAAAGATCACTTCAGTTGTCTATAAAAGTTAACACAATTTGGTTACAGTTCTTTCTATTAATTAGTCCTTGATCCATAAGGCGGAAGTAGATGCTGCTGCACATCTGCTTATTGTCTCTTAATGGATTGTTTCTGTCTGAGGTATTGCGTACGTCCTGTGCATCTCTCCCTCTGTCTGGCTGGGAGCGGTCCTATTCCCCTGTGGGACAGGAGTGATGCAGGTCTGATATTGTTGTTTTGCATGGGGATCCTCTCTGGTCTCGGTTGGTGTGTTGGTGGTCTTTGCAGTGTTCCTGATATGTACCCCGCTGATCTCTGGTGGTCGGGGGGGGGGTCCTCTTGGAGTCTGGGTATGGACCCGGTTAAAAGCGACGTCCTTCAGGGCTTTAGCAAAGATCGATATTCTTTGCCTTTGGATGTGGACATGGTCGTAAAGACATTCCTCATCGAGGGTGGGGTGTTGGGCCAGGTGTACGTTGTGGTTTGATTCGCAGTCTCTTGCTATGCTGGCATTTATCTCATGAATTGTGTTGTTGTTGAAGTCTGTTCTCGGCAATATTGTGGAAACAGTGATTCTAGTGTTTGGAAATGTACTGCTTGCCTTCCTAATCATTGCTCTGAGCGATGTTGCTACCTCTTTCTGTTGGGCCTTTAGGTCATTTGTGCCCGTGTGTATTATTATGTGTTGGGGGGAGCCTAATCTGGCTTTGGTCAGCCATTCCATGGCTCTGTTTGTTGTTGGGCACCAGATCTTTTCTACTTTACTTCTAGGGAAAAGCTTTTTCTCCCATAGAAATTTCCCATTTGAGTCTATGAGTATTACGACGTCAGCCTTGTTTGTGTTTACTGTCTGGTGGCTTTCGCTTGGACTCATAGTGTGTGTGCTGGGCTGGGGTGTCTGGTGTGTGCGTATCTCTTGTGAGCGGCCCGCTTGTGGTTCCATGGTGGTGGGGGAAGATTGCGAGTCAGTATGCTGGTCGGTCTGTGTGGCACCCCTTGTATTGTGTGTCTGTTGCTTTTGTTCCGTGTGGGAGTGCAGCCGTTCCGTCCGGCTCTGTCTTGTCTTATCTCTAGCCTCTGGTTGCTGGTCTAATGGTGTTATCTCTCCTCTATGGCTCTCTTCTTTTTCCTGCAGCTCTTTCACCTGATTCCTAAGTAGATTCACCTGGTTCTCAAGTAGATTCAGCTCTCTCTTGTGTCTCTCCCTCTCCTGCTTTTGTTCGTCATTCATTTTGAGGAACTCCTCTCTAAGTTTAACCATCTCTGTCTCTAATTGATTAAATTTATCTTTTTGTTGAATCTGGCTGTGTGATCCCGGGGTATGTGTCTGGTCGGCCCTGGAAGGCTCACTCACTTCCTGGCTAGGCTGGTCGGCCCTGGAAGGCTCACTCACTTCCTGGCTATGCTGCTCTTCTCTTGGTGAGCTGGGAATGGTAGGGGGACTATGTGTGGCTTCCTCCCTGGTAGTTATGCTGGGGTTTGTCAGTTGTATCGTGTGGCTGTGGTTCCCCGGGGTTAGTGTCTGGTTTGAACTGTGTGGCTCGTTCACCTCCTGACCAGGCAGATTTTCTCCTGGTAAGTTGTCAATGTTGGGGGGAGTGCGGGCCACTCTGGGGCTGTTCCTTCCCCCCTTAGTTAATCTTTTCAGTGTCCTGAAGGCCGTTGCAAATCTGTCGAGGTTGCCTTGCACTAATATTGTTCCGGTATTGTACGCGTTGACCGTCGTGGCCCACACCACCCCCACCACATTCACCAGCTCACACCTCCCCCACCCCATTCACCAGCTCGCACCTCCCCCACCCCATTCACCAGCTCACACCTCCCCCACCCCAATCACCAGCTCACACCTCCCCCACCCCAATCACCAGCTCACACCTCCCCCACCCCATTCACCAGCCCACCCCCCCCGCCAACCCCATTCACCAGCCCACACCTCCCCCACCCCATTCACCAGCCCACACCTCCCCCACCCCATTCACCAGCCCACACCTCCCCCACCCCATTCACCAGCTCGCACCCCCCCCACCCCATTCACCAGCCCACACTTCCGCCACCCCATTCGCCAGCCCACATCCCCCCACCCCATTCACCAGCCCACCCCCCCCGCCCACCCCATTCACCAGCCCACAACTCCCCCACCCCGAGCACCAGCCCACACCTCCCCCACCCCGAGCACCAGCCCACACCCCCCCGACCCCATTCACCAGCCCACACCTCCCCAACCCCATTCACCAGCCCACACCTCCCCCACCCCATTCACCAGCCCACACCTCCCCCACCCCATTCACCAGCCCACACCTCCCCCACCCCATTCACCAGCTCACACCTCCCCCACCCCGAGCACCAGCCCACACCCCCCCGACCCCATTCACCAGCCCACACCTCCCCCCCACCCCATTCACCAGCCCACACCTCCCCCACCCCATTCACCAGCTCACACCTCCCCCACCCCGAGCACCAGCTCACGCCTCCCCCCACCCCATTCACCAGCCCACCCCTCCCCCACCCCATTCACCAGCCCACACCTTCCCCACCCCATTCACCAGCCCACACCTCCCCCACCCCATTCACCAGCCCACACCTCCCCCACCCCATTCACCAGCTCACACCTCCCCCACCCCGAGCACCAGCCCACACCTCCCCCACCCCGAGCACCAGCCCACAACTCCCCCACCCCATTCACCAGCTCACACCTCCCCCACCCCAATCACCAGCCCACACCTCCCCCACCCCATTCACCAGCTCACACCTCCCCCACCCCATTCACCAGCCCACCCCCCCCGCCCACCCCATTCACCAGCCCACACCTCCGCCACCCCATTCACCAGTCCACACCTCCCCCACCCCATTCACCAGCCCACACCTCCCCCACCCCATTCACCAGCTCACACCGCCCCACCCCATTCGCCAGCCCACACCTCCCCCACCCCATTCGCCAGCCCACACCTCCCCCACCCCATTCACCAGCCCACACCTCCCCCACCCCATTCACCAGCCCACACCTCCCCACCCCATTCACCAGCTCACACCTCCCTCACCCCATTCACCAGCTCACACCTCCCCCACCCCATTCACCAGCCCACACCTCCCCCACCCCATTCACCAGCTCACACCTCCCCCACCCCATTCACCAGCCCACACCTCCCCCACCCCATTCACCAGCCCACACCTCCCCCCACCCCATTCACCAGCCCACACCTCCCCCACCCCATTCACCAGCCCACACCTCCCCCACCCCGAGCACCAGCTCACACCTCCCCCACCCCATTCACCAGCCCACACCTCCCCCCACCCCATTCACCAGCTCACACACCCCCACCCCATTCAGCAGCCCACACCCCCCCACCCCATTCACCAGCCCACACCTCCCCCCACCCCATTCACCAGCCCACACCTCCCCCCGACCCCATTCACCAGCCCACACCTCCCCCCGACCCCATTCACCAGCCCACCACTCCCCCACCCCATTCACCAGCCCACACCTCCCCCACCCCATTCACCAGCTCACACCTCCCCCACCCCATTCACCAGCCCACACCTCCCCCACCCCATTCACCAGCCCACACCTCCCCCCACCCCATTCACCAGCCCACACCTCCCCCACCCCATTCACCAGCCCACACCTCCCCCACCCCGAGCACCAGCTCACACCTCCCCCACCCCATTCAGCAGCCCACACCCCCCCACCCCATTCACTAGCCCACACCTCCCCCACCCCATTCACCAGCCCACACCTCCCCACCCCATTCACGAGCCCACACCTCCCCCACCCCATTCACCAGCTCACACCTCCCCCACCCCATTCACCAGCCCACACCCCCCACACCCCATTCACCAGCTCACACCTCCCCCACCCCATTCACCAGCCCACACCTTCCCCAACCCATTCACCAGCTCACAGCCCCCCCACCCCATTCACCAGCCCACACCTCCCCCACCCCATTCACCAGCTCACACCTCCCCCACCCCATTCACCAGCTCACACCTCCCCCACCCCATTCACCAGCTCACACCTCCCCCACCCCATTCACCAGCTCACACCTCCCCCCCACCCCATTCACCAGCCCACACCTCCCCCCACCCCATTCACCAGCTCACACCTCCCCCCGACCCCATTCACCAGCTCACACCTACCCCCGACCCCATTCACCAGCCCACACCTCCCCGCACCCCATTCACCAGCTCACAGCACCCCCCCACCCCATTCACCAGCCCACACCTCCCCCACCCCATTCACCAGCTCACACCTCCCCCACCCCGAGCACCAGCCCACACTTCCCCCACCCCATTCACCAGCTCCCACCTCCCCCACCCCATTCACCAGCCCACACCTCCCCCACCCCATTCACCAGCTCACAACTCCCCCACCCCATTCACAAGCTCACACCTCCCCCACCCCATTCACCAGCTCACACCTCCCCCACCCCATTCACCAGCCCACACCCCCCCACCCCATTCACCAGCCCACACCTCCCCCACCCCATTCACCAGCCCACACCTCCCCCACCCCATTCACCAGCCCACACCTCCCCCACCCCATTCACCAGCCCACACCTCCCCGACCCCGAGCACCAGCTCACAGCTCCCCCACCCCGAGCACCAGCCCAAACCTCCCCCACCCCATTCACCAGCTCACACCTCCCCCACCCCACTCACCAGCCCACACCTCCCCCACCCCATTCACCAGCCCACACCTCCCCCACACCGAGCACCAGCTCACACCTCCCCCACCCCGAGCACCAGCCCACACCTCCCCCACCCCATTCACCAGCTCACACCTCCCCCACCCCATTCACAAGCTCACACCTCCCCCACCCCATTCACCAGCCCACACCTCCCCCACCCCGAGCACCAGCCCACACCTCCCCCACCCCATTCACCAGCTCACACCTCCCCCACCCCATTCACCAGCCCACACCTCCCCAACCCCGAGCACCAGCCCACACCTCCCCCACCCCATTCACCAGCTCACACCTCCCCCATCCGATTCACAAGCCCACACCTGCCCCACCCCATTCACCAGCCCACCCCTCCCCCACCCCATTCACCAGCTCACACCTCCCCCACCCCATTCACCAGCCCACCCCTCCCCCACCCCATTCACCAGCTCACACCTCCCCCACCCCATTCACCAGCCCACACCTCCCCCACCCCATTCAACATCTCACACCTCCCCCACCCCATTCACCAGCCCACACCTCCCCCACCCCATTCACCATCTCACACCTCCCCCACCCCATTCACCAGCCCACACCTGCCCCACCCCATTCACCAGCTCACACCTCCCCCACCCCATTCACCAGCCCACGCCTCCCCCACCCCATTCACCAGCTCACACCACCCCCACCCTGAGCACCAGCTCACACCTCCCCCACCCCATTCACCAGCCCACACCTCCCCCACCCCATTCACCAGCCCACACGCCCCCACCCCATTCACCAGCCCACACCTCCCCCACCCCGAGCACCAGCCCACACCTCCCCCACCCCATTCACCAGCCCACACCTCCCCCACCCCGAGCGCCAGCCCACACCTCCCCCACCCCATTCACCAGCCCACACCTCCCCCACCCCATTCACCAGCCCACAGCTCCCCCACCCCATTCACCAGCCCACACCTCCCCCACCCCATTCAACAGCTCACACCCCCCCACCCCATTCACCAGCTCACACCTCCCCCATCCCATTCACCAGCCCACACCTCCCCCACCCCATTCACCAGCCCACACCTCCCCCACCCCATTCACCAGCCCACACCTCCCCCTCCCAATTCACCAGCTCACACCTCCCCCACCCCATTCACCAGCTCACACCTCCCCCACCCCATTCACCAGCTCACACCTCCCCCACCCCATTCACCAGCCCACACCTCCCCCACCCCATTCACCAGCCCACACCTCCCCCACCCCTTTCACCAGCTCACAGCTCCCCCACCCCATTCACCAGCCCACACCTCCCCCACCCCATTCACCAGCCCACACCTCCCCCACCCCATTCACCAGCCCACACCTCCCCCCACCCCATTCACCAGCCCACACCTCCCCCACCCCATTCACCAGCCCACACCTCCCCCACCCCGAGCACCAGCTCACACCTCCCCCACCCCATTCACCAGCCCACACCTCCCCCGCACACCATTCACCAGCCCACACCTCCCCCAGCCCATTCACCAGCCCACACCTCCCCCACCCCGAGCACCAGCTCACACCTCCCCCACCCCATTCAACAGCCCACACCTCCCCCGCACACCATTCACCAGCCCACACCTCCCCCACCCCATTCACCAGCCCAAACCTCCCCCAACCCATTCACCAGTCCACACCTCCCCCACCCCATTCACCAGCCCACACCTCCCCACCCCGAGCACCAGCCCACACCTCCCCCACCCCATTCACCAGCCCACACCTCCCCCACCCCATTCACCAGCCCACACCTCCCCACCCCGAGCACCAGCCCACACCTCCCTCACCCCATTCACCAGCCCACACCTCCCCCACCCCGAGCACCAGCTCACACCTCCCCCACCCCATTCAACAGCCCACACCTCCCCCGCACACCATTCACCAGCCCACACCTCCCCCACCCCATTCACCAGCCCAAACCTCCCCCAACCCATTCACCAGCCCACACCTCCCCCACCCCATTCACCAGCCCACACCTCCCCACCCCGAGCACCAGCCCACACCTCCCCCACCCCATTCACCAGCCCACACCTCCCCCACCCCATTCACCAGCCCACACCTCCCCACCCCGAGCACCAGCCCACACCTCCCTCACCCCATTCACCAGCCCACACCTCCCCCACCCCATTCACCATCCCACACCTCCCCCACCCCATTCACCAGCCCACACCTCCCCCACCCCATTCACCAGCTCACACCTCCCCCACCCCGAGCACCAGCTCACAGCCCCTCACCCCATTCACCAGCTCACACCTCCCCCACCCCATTCACCAGCCCACACCTCCCCCACCCCATTCACCAGCTCACACCTCCCCCACCTCATTCACCAGCCCACACCTCCCCCACCCCCATTCACCAGCTCACACCTCCCCCACCCCATTCACCAGCCCACACCTCCCCCACCCCATTCACCAGCCCACACCTCCCCCACCCAATTCACCAGCTCACACCTCCCCACCCCATTCACCAGCTCACACCTCCCCCACCCCATTCACCAGCTCACACACCCCCACCCCATTCACCAGCTCGCACCTCCCCCACCCCATTCACCAGCCCACACCTCCCCCACCCCATTCACCAGCCCACACCACCCCCACCCCATTCACCAGCCCACACCTCCCCCACCCCATTCACCAGCCCACACATCCCCACCCCATTCAGCAGCCCACACCCCCCCCACCCCATTCACTAGCCCACACCTCCCCCACCCCATTCACCAGCCCACACCTCCCCCACCCCATTCACCAGCCCACACCTCCCCCACCCCGAGCACCAGCTCACACCTCCCCCACCCCATTCACCAGCTCACACCTCCCCCACCCCATTCACCAGCCCACACCTCCCCCACCCCATTCACCAGCTCACAGCCCCCCCCACCCCATTCACCAGCCCACACCTCCCCCACCCCATTCACCAGCTCACACCTCCCCCACCCCATTCACCAAGCTCACACCTCCCCCACCCCATTCACCAGCTCACACCTCCCCCACCCCATTCACCAGCTCACACCTCCCCCCCCACCCCATTCACCAGCCCACACCTCCCCCCACCCCATTCAACAGCTCACACCTCCCCCCCACCCCATTCACCAGCCCACACCTTCCCCCACCCCATTCACCAGCTCACACCTCCCCCCGACCCCATTCACCAGCTCACACCTCCCCCCCAACCCCATTCACCAGCCCACACCTCCCCCCGACCCCATTCACCAGCCCACACCTCAGCCCACCCCATTCACCAGCTCACAGCAGCCCCCCACCCCATTCACCAGCCCACACCTCCCCCACCCCATTCACCAGCCCACACCTCCCCCACCCCATTCACCAGCTCACACCTCCCCCACCCCATTCACCAGGCACACCTCCCCCACCCCATTCACCAGCCCACACCTCCCCCCCACCCCATTCACCAGCCCACACCTCCCCCACCCCCATTCACCAGCCCACACCTCCCCCACCCCGAGCACCAGCTCACACCTCCCCCACACCATTCACCAGCCCACACCTCCCCCGCACACCATTCACCAGCCCACACCTCCCCCACCCCATTCACCAGCCCACACCTCCCCCACCCCGAGCACCAGCTCACACCTCCCCCACCCCATTCACCAGCCCACACCTCCACCGCACACCATTCACCAGCCCACACCTCCCCCACCCCATTCACCAGCCCACACCTCCCCCACCCCATTCACCAGCCCACACCTCCCCACCCCGAGCACCAGCCCACACCTCCCCCACCCCATTCACCAGCCCACACCTCCCCCACCCCATTCACCAGCCCACACCTCCCCACCCCGAGCACCAAGCCACACCTCCCTCACCCCATTCACCAGCCCACACCTCCCCCACCCCATTCACCATCCCACACCTCCCCCACCCCATTCACCAGCTCACACCTCCCCCACCCCGAGCACCAGCTCACACCTCCCCCACCCATTCACCAGCCCACACCTCCCCCACCCCATTCACCAGCTCACACCTCCCCCACCCATTCACCAGCCCACACCTCCCCCACCCCATTCACCAGCCCACACCTCCCTCACCCCATTCACCAGCTCACACCTCCCCCACCCCATTCACCAGCTCACACCTCCCCCACCCCCATTTACCAGCCCACACCTCCCCCACCCCATTCACCAGCCCACACCTCCCCCACCCCATTCACCAGCCCACACCCCCCACCCCATTCACCAGCTCACACCTCCCCCACCCAATTCACCAGCCCACACCTCCCCCACCCCATTCACCAGCCCACACCTCCCCCACCCCATTCACCAGCCCACACCCCCACCCCATTCACCAGCTCACACCTCCCCCACCCCATTCACCAGCCCACACCCCCCCACCCCATTCACCAGCCCAAACCTCCCCCACCCCCATTCACCAGCCCACACCTCCCCCACCCAATTCACCAGCTCACACCTCCCCACCCCATTCACCAGCTCACACCTCCCCCACCCCATTCACCAGCCCACACCTCCCCCACCCCATTCACCAGCTCACAGCCCCCCCACCCCATTCACCAGCCCACACCTCCCCCACCCCATTCACCAGCTCACACCTCCCCCACCCCATTCACCAGCTCACACCTCCCCCACCCCATTCACCAGCTCACACCTCCCCCACCCCATTCACCAGCACACACCTCCCCCCCCCACCCCATTCACCAGCCCACACCTCCCCCCACCCCATTCACCAGCCCACACCTCCCCCCGACCCCATTCACCAGCCCACACCTCCCCCCACCCCATTCACCAGCTCACAGCACCCCCCCACCGCATTCACCAGCCCACACCTCCCCCACCCCATTCACCAGCTCCCACCTCCCCCACCCCGAGCACCAGCCCACACCTCCCCCACCCCATTCACAAGCCCACACCTCCCCCACCCCATTCACCAGCCCACACCTCCCCCACCCCATTCACCAGCTCACACCTCCCCCACCCCGAGCACCAGCCCACACCTCCCCCACACCTAGCACCAGCCCACACCTCCCCCACCCCATTCACCAGCTCACACCTCCCCCACCCCATTCACCAGCTCACACACCTCCTCCACCCCATTCACCAGCTCACACCTCCCCCACCCCATTCACCAGCCCACCGCCCTCCCACCCCATTCACCAGCACACACCTCCCCCACCCCGAGCACCAGCCCACACCTTCCCCACACCATTCACCAGCTCACACCTCCCCCACCCCATTCACCAGCCCACACCTCCCCCACCCCATTCACCAGCTCACACCTCCCCCACCCCATTCACCAGCCCACACCTCCCCCACCCCATTCACCAGCTCACACCTCCCCCACCCCATTCACCAGCCCACACCTCCCCCACCCCATTCACCAGCTCACATCCCCCCACCCCATTCACCAGCTCACACCTCCCCCACCCCATTCACCAGCTCACATCCCCCCACCCCATTCACCAGCTCACACCCCCCACCCCATTCACCAGCCCACAGCTCCCCCACCCCATTCACCAGCCCACAACTCCCCCACCCCGAGTACCAGCTCACACCTCCCGAACCCCGAGCACCAGCCCACACCTTCCCCACCCCATTCACCAGCTCACACCTCCCCCACCCCATTCACCAGCTCACACCTCCCCCACCCCATTCACCAGCCCACACCTCCCCCACCCCATTCACCAGCCCACACCTCCCCCACCCCATTCACCAGCCCACACCTCCCCCACCCCATTCACAAGCTCACACCTCCCCCACCCCATTCACCAGCCCACACCTCCCCCACCCCGAGCACCAGCTCACACCTCCCCCCACCCCATTCACCAGCTCACACCTCCCCCACCCCAATCACCAGCCCACACCTCCCCCACCCCATTCACCAGCCCACACCTCCCCCACCCCATTCACCAGCCCACACCTCCCCCACCCCATTCACCAGCCCACACCTCCCCCACCCCATTCACCAGCCCACACCTCCCCACCCCATTCACCAGCCCACACCTCCCCCACCCCATTCACCAGCCCACACCTCCCCCACCCCATTCACCAGCTCACACCTCCCCCAACCCATTCACCAGCTCACACCTCCCCCACCCCATTCACAAGCTCACACCTCCCCCACCCCATTCACCAGCCCACACCTCCCCCACTCCATTCACCAGCTCACATCCCCCCACCCCATTCACCAGCTCACACCTCCCCCACCCCATTCACCAGCTCACATCCCCCCACCCCATTCACCAGCTCACACCCCCCACCCCATTCACCAGCCCACACCTCCCCCACCCCGAGCACCAGCTCACACCTCCCGAACCCCGAGCACCAGCCCACACCTTTCCCACCCCATTCACCAGCTCACACCTCCCCCACCCCATTCACCAGCCCACACCTCCCCCACCCCGTTCACCAGCTCACACCTCCCCCACCCCGTTCACCAGCCCACACCTCCCCCACCCCGAGCACCAGCTCACACCTCCCCCACCCCATTCACCAGCCCACACCTCCCCCACCCCATTCACCAGCTCACACCTCCCCCAACCCATTCACCAGCCCACACCTCGCCCACCCCATTCACCAGCCCACACCTCCCCCACCCCGAGCACCAGCTCACACCTCCCCCTCCCCGAGCACCAGCCCACACCTCCCCCACCCCATTCACCAGCTCACACCTCCCCCACCCCATTCACCAGCTCACACCTCCCCCACCCCATTCACCAGCTCACATCCCCCCACCCCATTCACCAGCTCACACCCCCCACCCCATTCACCAGCCCACACCTCCCCCACCCCATTCACCAGCCCACAACTCCCCCACCCCATTCACCAGCCCACACCTCCCCCACCCCATTCACCAGCCCACACCTCCCCCACCCCGTTCACCAGCCCACACCTCCCCCACCCCGTTCACCAGCTCACACCTCCCCCACCCCATTCACCAGCCCACACCTCCCCCACCCCGAGCACCAGCTCACACCTCCCCCACCCCATTCACCAGCCCACACCTCCCCCACCCCATTCACCAGCTCACACCTCCCCCAACCCATTCACCAGCCCACACCTCCCCCACCCCATTCACCAGCCCACACCTCCCCCACCCCGAGCACCAGCTCACACCTCCCCCACCCCATTCACCAGCTCACACCTCCCCCACCCCATTCACCAGCCCACACCTCCCCCACCCCATTCACCAGCCCACACCTCCCCCTCCCCGAGCACCAGCCCACACCTCCCCCACCCCATTCACCAGCCCACACCTCCCCCTCCCCGAGCACCAGCCCACACCTCCCCCACCCCATTCACCAGCTCACACCTCCCCCACCCCGAGCACCAGCCCACACCTCCCCCACCCCATTCACCAGCCCACACCTCCTCCACCCCATTCACCAGCACCCCCCCACCGCATTCACCAGCTCAAACCCCCCCCACCCAATACACCAGCCCACGCCCCCCCGACCCCATTCACCAGCCCACACCTCCCCCACCGCATTCACCAGCCCTCACCTCCCCCTCCCCATTCACCAGCCGACATCTCCCCCACCCCATTCACCAGCCCACACCTCCCCCACCCCATTCACCAGCCCACACCTCCCCCACCCCATTCACCAGCCCACCACTCCCCCACCCCATTCACCAGCTCACACCTCCCCCAGCCCATTCACCAGCCCACACCTCCCCCACCCCATTCACCAGCCCACACCTCCCCCACCCCATTCACCAGCTCACACCTCCCCCACCCCATTCACCAGCCCACACCTCCCCCACCCCATTCACCAGCTCACACCTCCCCACCCCATTCACCAGCCAACACCTCCCCCACCCCATTCACCAGCCCACACCACCCCCACCCCATTCACCAGCCCACACCCCCCCCACCCCATTCACCAGCTCACACCTCACCCACCCCATTCACCAGCCCACAACTACCCCACCCCATTCACCAGCTCACACCTCCCCCACCCCATTCACCAGCCCACACCTCCCCCACCCCATTCACCAGCCCACACCTCCCCCACCCCGAGCACCAGCTCACACCCCCCCACCCCATTCACCAGCCCACACCTCCCCCACCGCATTCACCAGCTCACACCTCCCCCACCCCATTCACCAGCTCACACCTCCCCCACCCCATTCACCAGCTCACACCACCCCCACCCCGAGCACCAGCTCACACCTCCCCCACCCCATTCACCAGCCCACACCTCCCCCACCCCATTCACCAACTCACACCTCCCCCACCCCATTCACCAGCCCACACCCCCCCCACCCCATTCACCAGCTCACACCTCCCCCACCCCATTCACCAGCCCACACCTCCCCCACCCCATTCACCAGCCCACACCTCCCCCACCCCGAGCACCAGCTCACACCCCCCCACCCCATTCACCAGCCCACACCTCCCCCACCCCATTCACCAGCTCACACCTCCCCCACCCCATTCACCAGCTCACACCTCCCCCACCCCATTCACCAGCTCACACCACCCCCACCCCGAGCACCAGCTCACACCTCCCCCACCCCATTCACCAGCCCACACCTCCCCCACCCCATTCACCAACTCACACCTCCCCCACCCCATTCACCAGCCCACACCTCCCCCACCCCATTCACCACCTCACACCTCCCCCACCCCATTCACCAGCCCACACCCCCCCACCCCATTCACCAGCTCACACCTCCCCCTCCCCATTCACCAGCTCACACCCCCCCACCCCATTCACCAGCTCGCACCTCCCCCACCCCATTCACCAGCTCACACCTCTCCCACCCCATTCACCAGCCCACAACCCCCGCACCCCATTCACCAGCTCACACCTCCCCCACCCCATTCACCAGCAGCCCCCCACCCCATTCACCAGCCCACACCTCCCCCACCCCATTCACCAGCCCACACCCCCCCACCCTATTCACCAGCTCACACCCCCCCACCCCATTCAGCAGCCCACCCTCCCCCACCCCATTCACCAGCCCACACCTCACCCACCCCGAGCACCAGCTCAGACCTCCCCCACCCCATTCACCAGCCCACACCTCACCCACCCCGAGCACCAGCTCACACCTCCCCCACCCCATTCACCAGCTCACACCCCCCACCTCATTCACCAGCCCACACCTCCCCCACCCCATTCACCAGCTCACACCTCCCCCACCCCATTCACAAGCTCACACCTCCCCCACCCCATTCACCAGCCCACACCTCCCCCACCCCATTCACCAGCTCACACCTCCCCCACCCCATTCACAAGCTCACACCTCCCCCACCCCATTCACCAGCTCACACCTCCCCCACCCCATTCACCAGCCCACACCTCCCCCACCCCATTCACAAGCTCACACCTCCCCCACCCCATTCACCAGCCCACACCTCCCCCACCCCATTCACCAGCTCACATCCCCCCACCCCATTCACCAGCTCACACCTCCCCCACCCCATTCACCAGCTCACCTCCCCCACCCCATTCACCAGCCCACACCTCCCCCACCCCGAGCACCAGCTCACACCTCCCCCACACCGAGCACCAGCCCACACCTTCCCCACCCCATTCACCAGCTCACACCTCCCCCACCCCATTCACCAGCCCACACATCCCCCACCCCATTCACCAGCTCACACCTCCCCCACCCCATTCACCAGCCCACACCTCCCCCACCCCATTCACCGGCTCACACCTCCCCCACCCCATTCACCTGCCCACACCTCCCCCACCCCATTCACCAGCTCACACCTCCCCCACCCCATTCACCAGCCCACACCTCCGCCACCCCGAGCACCAGCTCACACCTCCCCCACCCCATTCACCAGCTCACACCTCCCCCACCCCATTCACCAGCCCACACCTCCCCCACCCCATTCACCAGCTCACACCTCCCCCACCCCGAGCACCAGCCCACACCTCCCCCACCCCATTCACCAGCCCACACCTCCTCCACCCCATTCACCAGCAGCCCCCCACCGCATTCACCAGCTCACACCCCCCCCACCCAATACACCAGCCCACGCCCCCCCGACCCCATTCACCAGCCCACACCTCCCCCACCCCATTCACCAGCCCACACCTCCCCCACCCCATTCACCAGCTCACACCTCCCCCACCCCATTCACCAGCCCACACCTCCCCCACCCCATTCACCAGCCCACACCTCCCCCACCAATTCACCAGCTCACACCTCCCCCACCCCATTCACCAGCCCACACCTCCCCCACCCCGAGCACCAGCTCACACCTCCCCCACCCCATTCACCAGCCCACACCTCCCCCACCCCATTCACCAGCTCACACCTCCCCCACCCCATTCACCAGCCCACACCTCCCCCACCCCATTCACCAGCCCACACCTCCCCCACCCCGAGCTCCAGCTCACACCTCCCCCTCCCCGAGCACCAGCCCACACCTCCCCCACCCCATTCACCAGCTCACACCTCCCCCACCCCATTCACCAGCCCACACCTCCCCCACCCCATTCACCAGCTCACACCTCCCCCACCCCGAGCACCAGCCCACACCTCCCCCACCCCATTCACCAGCCCACACCTCCTCCACCCCATTCACCAGCACCCCCCCACCGCATTCACCAGCCCACGCCCCCCCGACCCCATTCACCAGCCCACACCTCCCCCACCCCATTCACCAGCCCACACCTCCCCCACCCCATTCACCAGCCCACATCTCCCCCACCCCATTCACGAGCCCACACCTCCCCCACCCCATTCACCAGCCCACACCTCCCCCACCCCATTCACCAGCCCACACCCCCCCCACCTCATTCACCAGCCCACACCTCCCCCACCCCATTCACCAGCTCACACCCCCCTCACCCCATTCACCAGCCCACACCTCCCCCACCCCATTCACAAGCTCACACCTCCCCCACCCCATTCACAAGCTCACACCTCCCCCACCCCATTCACAAGCTCACACCTCCCCCACCCCATTCACCAGCTCACACCCCCCACCCCATTCACCAGCCCACACCTCCCCCACCCCATTCACCAGCCCACACCTCCCCCACCCCATTCACCAGCCCACATCTCCCCCACCCCGAGCACCAGCCCACACCTCCCCCACCCCATTCACCAGCCCACACCTCCCCCAGCCCGAGCACCAGACCACACCCCCCCACCCCATTCACCAGCCCACACCTCCCCCACACCATTCACCAGCTCACACCTCCCCCACCCCATTCACCAGCCCACACCTCCCCCACCCCATTCACCAGCCCACACCTCACCCACCCCGAGCACCAGCTCACACCTCCCCCACCCCGAGCACCAGCCCACACCCCCCCACCCCATTCACAAGCTCACACCTCCCCCACCCCATTCACCAGCCCACACCTCCCCCACCCCATTCACCAGCTCACATCCCCCCACCCCATTCACCAGCCCACACCTCCCCCACCCCATTCACCAGCCCACACCTCCCCCACCCCATTCACCAGCCCACACCGCCCCCACCCCATTCACCAGCCCACACCTCACCCACCCCATTCACCAGCCCACAACTACCCCACCCCATTGAGCAGCTCACACCTCCCCCACCCCATTCACCAGCTCACACCTCCCCCACCCCATTCACCAGCCCACACCTCCCCCACCCCATTCACCAGCCCACACCTCCCCCACCCCATTCACCAGCTCACACACCCCCACCCCATTCACCAGCCCACACCTCCCCCACCCCGAGCACCAGCTCACACCTCCCCCACCCCGAGCACCAGCTCACACCTCCCCCACCCCATTCACCAGCCCACACACCCCCCCACACCATTCACCAGCCCACACCTCCCCCACCCCATTCGCCAGCCCACACCTCCCCCACCCCATTCACCAGCCCACACCCCCCCACCCCATTCACCAGCCCAGACCTCCCCCACCTCATTCACCAGCCCACACCTCCCCCACCCCATTCACCAGCTCACACCTCCCCCACACCGAGCACCAGCCCACACCTCCCCCACCCCATTCACCAGCCCACACCTCACCCACCCCGAGCACCAGCTCACACCTCCCCCACCCCGAGCACCAGCCCACACCCCCCCACCCCATTCACCAGCTCACCCTCCCCCACCCCATTCACCAGCTCACACCTCCCCCACACCGAGCACCAGCCCACACCTCCCCCACCCCATTCACCAGCCCACACCTCCCCCACCCCGAGCACCAGCTCACACCTCCCCCACCCCGAGCACCAGCCCACACCTCCCCCACCCCATTCACCAGCCCACACCTCCCCCACCCCATTCACCAGCCCACACCTCCCCCACCCTATTCACCAGCTCACACTTCCCCCACCCCAAGCACCAGCCCACACCCCCCCCCACCCCATTCACCAGCTCACACCCCCCCCACCCCATTCACCAGCCCACACCCCCCCACCCCATTCACCAGCCCACACCTCCCCCACCCCATTCATCAGCCCACACCTCCCCCACCCCATTCACCAGCCCACACCTCCCCCACCCCATTCACCAGCCCACACCTCCCCCACCCCATTCACCAGCCCACACCTCCCCCACCCCATTCACCAGCGCACACCTCCCCCACCCCGAGCACCAGCTCACACCCCCCCACCCCATTCACCAGCCTACACCTCCCCCACCCCGAGCACCAGCTCACACCCCCCCACCCCATTCCCCAGCTGACAGCCCCTCACCCCATTCACCAGCCCACACCTCCCCCACCCCGAGCACCAGCTCACACCTCCCCCACCCCATTCACCAGCTCACATCCCCCCACCCCATTCACCAGCCCACACCTCCCCCACCCCATTCACCAGCCCACACCTCCCCCACCCCATTCACCAGCCCACACCGCCCCCACCCCATTCACCAGCCCACACCTCACCCACCCCATTCACCAGCCCACAACTACCCCACCCCATTGAGCAGCTCACACCTCCCCCACCCCATTCACCAGCTCACACCTCCCCCACCCCATTCACCAGCCCACACCTCCCCCACCCCATTCACCAGCCCACACCTCCCCCACCCCGAGCACCAGCTCACACCCCCCCACCCCATTCACCAGCTCACACCTCCCCCACCCCATTCACCAGCCCACACCACCCACACCCCATTCACCAGCTCACACCCCCCCACCCCATTCACCAGCCCACACCTCCCCCACCCCATTCACCAGCTCACACCTCCCCCACCCCATTCACCAGCCCACACCTCCCCCACCCCATTCACCAGCCCACACCTCCCCCACCCCATTCACCAGCTCACACCTCCCCCACCCCATTCACCAGCCCACACCACCCACACCCCATTCACCAGCCCGCACCTCCCACACCGCATTCACCAGCTCGCACCTCCCCCACCCCATTCACCAGCCCACACCTCCCCCACCCCCATTCACCAGCTCGCACCTCCCCCACCCCATTCACCAGCTCACGCCCCCCCCACCCCATTCACCAGCTCACACCTCCCCCACCCCATTCACCAGCCCACACCTCCCCCACCCCATTCACCAGACAACAACTCCCCCACCCCGAGCACCAGCTCACATCTCCCCCACCCCATTCACCAGCTCACACCTCCCCCACCCCATTCACCAGCCCACACCTCCCCCACCGCATTCACCAGCTCACACCTCCCCCACCCCAAGCACCAGCTCACCACCTCCCCCACCCCATTCACCAGCCCACCGCCCCCCCACCCCATTCACCAGCCCACACCTCCCCCACCCCATTCACCAGCCCACACCTCACCCACCCAATTCACAATTCACAATTCAAATCGCTTTATTGGCATGATAAGTTACATCTAATGTTGCCAAAGCATCAAAATACATTCATGGTTTACCACATAAACGCAGTTCTATTCATACAGTGTATAAACAGGTATATCCCTGAGTGTATAAATATACATTCGCATTGTTTATATATATTCTTTTCTTAGTTTACTGGTTGGCTCTCTGTTCATGGCAAGCTGTAACATAGCGTGCCGCCAGTGTTATACAGCTTCTCTCCTCTCCCAGTAGGAATGGGAGTTTTTGGTTGTCATTCAGATTTCTGAAATCAGGGCATATTTGTGAGAATTTTTGGTAGAAATTCTCCCTGATGCCCTGATATTTTCCACAAGCTGTGAGGAAGTGCATCTCTGTCTCCACCACTCCCTGACTGCAGTGCGAGCATATCCTGTCCTCTCTTGGCAGCCTGGTCTGCCTGTGTCTGCCTTTTTCGATCGCTAGGCTATGTTCGCTAAGTCTGTACCTTGTCAAGGTTCTTCTCAGTTTGTTATCCTTTACCATGGTCAGGTAATCAGCTATGTTGTATTGTCTGTTTAGGGCCAAGTAGCAATTGAGTTTGCTTTGGGTTTTTGTTGTTTCTGCCCAATATGTCAGATATTTTTCCTTTTGCTTAGCGACGATTGTGTTGGGTCGAATTCTTTGTGTTACCCTGTCACTGTCCTGGGGCTGGTTATTGTTAGTATTGTTAGTAGTTACTTCACTGAGTCCCAGGACTAGTTGACTGAGGGTATTCTTCTTTATGGTCAGCTCTTGGCATTTCAGGGCGTCGTAGTGATAGCATTGGGGATTGCTCATTTGTAGGTGATTCCAAAATTTGGTGGCTCTTTTTTGGATAGTGATTATTAATGGATATTGGCCTAGTTCCGCCCTGCATGCATTGTTTACTGTTTTCCTTTGAGTCCGGAGGATACTTTTACAGAATTCTGCATGTAGGATCTCAATTGGGTGTTTGTCCCATTTTGCAAATTCTTGTTGAGTTAGCGGTCCCCATACCTCACTGCCATAGAGTGCAATTGGTTCAATTGCTGATTTGAAAATTTTGAGCCAAATGCTAATTGGGATTTCTATTTGGATTGATTTTTTGATGGCATAGAAAGCCCTTCTTGCTTTCTCTTTCAGTTCATTCACAGCCAGTTTGAAGTTTCCCGTAGAACTGATTTTTAAGCCCAAGTATGTGTAGTTAGTGGTTTGTTCAATTTTGGTTGTTCCTACTGTGAAATTTATTTTGGGTCCCTGATGTTTGGATCTTTGCTGGAACACAAGGACTTTGGTTTTTTGGGGATTTATTGTCAGGGCCCAAGTCTGGCAGTACGACTCCAGCAGGTCCAGGTTTTGCTGTAGCCCCTCTTTAGTAGGTGACAGCAGAACCAGGTCGTCTGCATAGAGGAGGAATTTAACCTTGGATTCATATAGGGTGAGGCCGGGTGCTGTAGATTGTTCAAGTAGTTTTGCCAATCCATTTATGTAAATATTAAAGAGTGTCGGTGAGATTGGCGAGCCCTGCGTCACCCCCCGCCCCTGTGGGAAGTATTTTGTTTGTTTGTCTCCAATTTTAACTGCACATTTGTTGTTTGTATACATTGATTTAATTACATCATATGTTTTCCCTCCTACCCCACTTTCGATAAGTTTCAGGAATAAACCGTCATGCCAGATGGAGTCGAAAGCCTTCTGGAAATCTACAAAGCATGCGTAGATTTTGCTTTTGTTATGGTGAACGTGTTTGTCAATTAGGGTCTGTAGGGTGAAGATATGATCGGATGTTCTATAGTTTGGCAGGAATCCAATTTGGCTTTTACTCAAGACATTGTGCTCCTCAAGGAAGTTTATAAGTCTTTTGTTTATGATGCTACAGAATACCTTCCCCAGGTTACTGTTTACACAGATGCCTCGATAGTTGTTTGGGTCGATTTTGTCCCCACTTTTGTATATGGGCGTTATGAGTCCTTTGTTCCAGATATCAGGGAAATAACCGACACTCAGAACCAAGTTGAAGAGTTTTAGGATAGCCAGTTTCATTTTGTTGTCTGTGTGTTTAATCATCTCGTTTAGTATGCCGTCTGTCCCGCAGGCTTTTCCTGGTCGCAGGTCCTTGAGTTTTTCAAGAAGTTCTTTTTCTGTTATTATGGCGTCCAGCGGGTTTTGGTTATCTTTTATGGCCATTTCTAGCTTTTCCAGTTTTTTGCATATTTGGTGTTGCTCTGGTCTTAGTGTGTTTTTCTGGTATAATTTTTCAAAGTGGTTTACCCATGTGTCCCCATTTTGAATGGCCAAATCGTCGTGTTGTTTTTTGTGTAGTGTTTTCAAGTTTTCCCAGAAACAATTGGAATCTATGGATTCCTCCATGGAGCTGAGTGTATTCTTAATATATTGCTCTTTTTTGGTTCTGAGTGTGTTTCTGTATTGTGTTAGTGTCTGACAATAAGTAAGGCGTAGTTCCTCGTTTTCTGGATGTCTGTGTTTTTGGTTTGATATTTTTCTAAGTTTTTTCCTCATGTTATGGCAATCTCGGTCAAACCATTTTTCATAGTTTTTTGTTTTGGGTTTGTTCTTGCGAGCTTTCAAGTTTGCATTTGTTGCCAAATTATCAAAAATATTGTTTAGTTTACTAACTGCCCGGTTTACGCCTTCTTTATTGTGAGTGTATATGTTATCCAGAAAGGTGTCTAAGAGAGCTTGAGTTGATGCATTGCTAATTGTTTTCTGGTATTTTTCCGTGTCGTTTTTGGCCCATCTGTACGATTTTTTGGTGTTGTACAGTTTACTGGGTTGTGTTTCTATGTTGTTTGTTTCTGTCTTTTTGAGGAACATAGTAATTTGACTGTGATCTGACAGTGTTGTTTGTGGTTTGACTGTGAATGCTCTGAAAGAGGATGGGTCTAAGTCTGTAATCATATAGTCTACTGTGCTGCAGCCAAGAGGTGAGCAATAGGTCAATCTTCCTAGGAGGTCTCCTATGAACCTACCATTGACAATGTACAGACCCAGGTTTCGACAGAGCTGTAGTAGCTGTTTTCCATTGGTATTTGACTGCTTGTCGCAGTTATGCCTGTATGGAAGGGAAGGGATGTCAAAGTGGTTATTCCCGAAAACGTAATTGTTTCCCTGATTATTGGTGAAGTCTGGTTCTTCGCCCGTTCTTGAATTGAGGTCCCCACAGATCAACACGTTCCCCTGGGCCTGGTATTGGATAATTTCCCCCTCCATGTTGGAGAAGGTGTCCTCTTTAAAGTACGGGGAATCGATTGGAGGGATATAAAGTGCGCAAATGTAAACATCTTGGGTGTTTGAGATAATCTCCCTCTCAAGTTTGAGCCACATATGGTTTTCGCCCTTTTTTATAAATTTGATGTAATTCTTAAGTTCTGTTTTAAACCAGATCAGTATGCCTCCGGAGTCTCTGCCTTGGGTTACACTTGGTAATTTATTGGAGGGGACCACCAGCTCAGTGTACCCTTGGGGACAGCCAGTGTGTCCTTTTCCTTTATACCAAGTTTCCTGTAAAATGATAATATCTAGGTCTTTAGTTTCATCTATGAACTCTGGGGTCCTACTCTTCACTTCTCACAGTGAAGAGCGTAGACCTTGGATATTCCAGGTCGAAATATATAAGGATTTCATGTTAAGTTTGATCTTTTACTATGATAGGTTAAAGAGTGGTACGTGTTTGTCGTGTCTAAGTGTGGGGAAAAAAAGATCACATCAGTTGTCTACAAAAGTTAATACAATTTGGTTACAGTTCTTTCTATTAATTAGTCCTTGATCCATAAGGCGGAAGTAGATGCTGCTGCACATCTGCTTATTGTCTCTTAATGGATTGTTTCTGTCTGAGGTATTGCGTACGTCCTGTGCATCTCTCCCTCTGTCTGGCTGGGAGCAGTCCTATTCCCCTGTGGGATAGGAGTGGTGCAGGTCTGATATTGTTGTTTTGCATGGGGATCCTCTCTGGTCTCGGTTGGTGTGTTGGTGGTCCTTGTAGTGTTCCTGATATGTACCCCGCTGATCTCTGGTGGTCGGGGGGGGGTCCTCTTGGAGTCTGGGTATGGACCCGGTTAAAAGCGACGTCCTTCAGGGCTTTAGCAAAGATCGATATTCTTTGCCTTTGGATGTGGACGTGGTCGTAAAGACATTCCTCATCGAGGGTGGGGTGTTGGGCCAGGTGTACGTTGTGGTTTGATTCGCATTCTGTTGCTATGCTGGCATTTATCTCATGAATTGTGTTGTTGTTGAAGTCTGTTCTCGGCAATATTGTGGAAACAGTGATTCTAGTGTTTGGAAATGTACTGCTTGCCTTCCTAATCATTGCTCTGAGCGATGTTGCTACTTCTTTCTGTTGGGTCTTTAGGTCATTTGTGCCCGTGTGTATTATTATGTGTTGGGGGGAGCCTAATCTGGCTTTGGTCAGCCATCCCATGGCTCTGTTTGTTGTTGGGCACCAGATCTTTTCTACTTTACTTCTAGGGAATAGCTTTTTCTCCCATAGAAATTTCCCATTTGAGTCCATGAGTATTACGACGTCAGCCTTGTTTGTGTTTACTGTCTGGTGGCTTTCGCTTGGACTCATAGTGTGTGTGCTGGGCTGGGGTGTCTGGTGTGTGCGTACCTCTTGTGAGCGGCCCGCTTGTGGTTCCACGGTGGTGGGGGAAGATTGCGAATCAGTATGCTGGTCGGTCTGTGTGGCACCCCTTGTATTGTGTGTCTGTTGCTTTTGTTCCGTGTGGGAGTGCAGCCGTTCCGTCCGGCTCTGTCTTGTCTTATCTCTAGCCTCTGGTTGCTGGTCTAATGGTGTTATCTCTCCTCTATGGCTCTCTTCTTTTTCCTGCAGCTCTTTCACCTGATTCCTAAGTAGATTCACCTGGTTCTCAAGTAGCTTCAGCTCTCTCTTGTGTCTCTCCCTCTCCTGATTTTGATAGTCATTCATTTTGAGGAAGTCCTCTCTAAGTTTAACCACCTCTATCTCTAATTGATTAAATTTATCTTTTGGTTGTATCTGGCTGTGTGATCCCGGGGTATGTGCCTGGTCGGCCCTGGAAGGCTCACTCACTTCCTGGCTAGGCTGGTCGGCCCTGGAGGGCTCACTCACTTCCTGGCTATGCTGCTCTTCTCTTGGTGAGCTGGGAATGGTAGGGGGACTATGTGTGGCTTCCTCCCTGGTAGTTATGCTGGGGTTTGTCAGTTGTATCATGTGGCTGTGGTTCCCCGGGGTTGGTGTCTGGTTTGAACTGTGTGGCTCGTTCACCTCCTGACCAGGCAGATTTTCTCCTGGTAAGTTGTCAATGTTGGGGGGAGTGCGGGCCACTCTGGGGCTGTTCCTTCCCCCCTTAGTTAATTTTTTCAGTGTCCTGAAGGCTGTTGCAAATTTGTCGAGGTTGCCTTGCACTAATATTGTTCCGGTATTGTACGCGTTGACCGTCGTAGTTGAACTGTCTCCTGGTGTGTTAATTTTCATTATGGACCCATTTGCGGTATTTTCTAGCTTAACATTGGTATAGTGTGATTTTATTGCTGTGATCCAAGCCACTGGCTGATCTGAGTAGAAAATGAGGTTACTTTTTGTCCCATTGTTGTAACAGTCAGCAAAAAGTCTTTCTGGTTTTTCTCTCATCTGCTCATGCTTGATCGCTTTTATAGCTTTTTTTGCGGTGTTGGGGGGAATCTGGAAGCGGGGCTGTTGTGGATCTTCTGATTCGCTCATTTTTGGTAAAGTATTGTTGATCTTAGAATAAGCTTTTCTGGGGCCCCGGGTTTGGTGTTTCCCTCTCCCTGTTCGCGAACTTTCCCGGTCCCCCTCTCCGACCCCGTGGTCCCTGGGCCTCGGCTTCTGGGTTCACCCTTCTCAGGTCTGGGTCTGTGAGCCGCTGTTTCCCGGTGCCTTCGGGCTGTTCCCCTCCCCCTCAGAGGTCTCTGTGCCTCTGTCTCGGCCTGGCTCCTCGGGCCTTTCCCTGGCTTCAGTCTCCCTCCCTGGGCCCTGACCCCATTCACCAGCCCACAACTACCCCACCCCATTGAGCAGCTCACACCTCCCCCACCCCATTCACCAGCCCACACCTCCCCCAGCCCATTCACCAGCTCACACCCCCCCACCCCATTCACCAGCCCACACCTCCCCCACCCCATTCACCAGCCCACACCTCCCCCACCCCATTCACCAGCAGCCCCCCACCCCATTCACCAGCCCACACCTCCCCCACCCCATTCACCAGCCCACACCTCCCCGACCCCATTCACCAGCCCACACCTCCCCCACCCCATTCACCAGCCTACACCTCCCCCACCCCATTCACCAGCCCACACGTCCCCCACCCCATTCACCACCCCCCACCTCCCCCACCCCATTCACCAGCTCACACCTCCCCCACCCCATTCACCAGCCCACACCCCCCCACCCCATTCACCAGCCTACACCTCCCCCACCCCATTCACCAGCCCACACGTCCCCCACCCCATTCACCACCCCCCACCTCCCCCACTCCATTCACCACCTCACACCTCCCCCACCCCATTCACCAGCCCACACCCCCCCACCCCATTCACCAGCCCACACCTCCCCCACCCCATTCACCAGCCTACACCTCCCCCACCCCATTCACCAGCCCACACGTCCCCCACCCCATTCACCACCCCCCACCTCCCCCACTCCATTCACCACCTCACACCTCCCCCACCCCATTCACCAGCCCACACCCCCCCACCCCATTCACCACCCCCCACCTCCCCCACCCCATTCACCAGCTCACACCTCCCCCACCCAATTCACCAGCTCACACCTCCCCCACCCCATTCACCAGCCCACACCTCCCCCACCCCATTCACCAGCTCACACCTCCCCCACCGCATTCACCAGCTCACACCTCCCCCACCCCATTCACCAGCCCACACCCCCCCCACCCCATTCACCACCCCCCACCCCTCCCCCACCCCATTCACCAGCCCACACCTCCCCCACCCCGAGCACCAGCCCACACCTCCCCCACCCCATTCACCAGCTCACACCACCCCCACCCCGAGCACCAGCCCACACCTCCCCCACCCCATTCACCAGCTCACACCACCCCCACCCCGAGCACCAGCCCACACCTCCCCCACCCCATTCACCAGCCCACACCACCTCCACCCCATTCACCAGCAGCCCCCCACCGCATTCACCAGCTCACACCCCCCCCACCCAATACACCAGCCCACGCCCCCCCGACCCCATTCACCAGCCCACACCTCCCCCTCCCCATTCACCAGCCCACATCTCCCCCACCCCATTCACGAGCCCACACCTCCCCCACCCCATTCAACAGCCCACACCTCCCCCACCCCATTCACCAGCCCACACCCCCCCCACCTCATTCACCAGCCCACACCTCCCCCACCCCATTCACCAGCTCACACCCCCCTCACCCCATTCACCAGCCCACACCTCCCCCACCCCATTCACGAGCCCACACCTCCCCCACCCCATTCACCAGCCCACACCTCACCCACCCCGAGCACCAGCTCACACCTCCCCCACCCCGAGCACCAGCCCACACCCCCCCACCCCATTCACCAGCTCACACCTCCCCCACCCCATTCACAAGCTCACACCTCCCCCACCCCATTCACCAGCTCACACCTCCCCCACCCCATTCACCAGCCCACACCTCCCCCACCCCATTCACCAGCCCACACCTCCACCACCCCGAGCACCAGCCCACACCTTCCCCACACCATTCACCAGCTCACACCTCCCCCACCCCATTCACCAGCCCACACCTCCCCCACCCCATTCACCAGCTCACACCTCCCCCACCCCATTCACAAGCTCACACCTCCCCCACACCATTCACCAGCTCACATCCCCCCACCCCATTCACCAGCCCACACCTCCCCCACCCCATTCACCAGCCCACAGCCCCCCCACCCCATTCACCAGCCCACACCTCCCCCACCCCATTCACCAGCCCACACCCCCCCCACCCCATTCACCAGCCCACACCTCCCCCACCCCATTCACCAGCCCACACCTCCCCCACCCCGAGCACCAGCTCACACCCCCCCACCCCATTCACCAGCCTACACCTCCCCCACCCCGAGCACCAGCTCACACCCCCCCACCCCATTCACCAGCTGACAGCCCCTCACCCCATTCACCAGCCCACACCTCCCCCACCCCGAGCACCAGCTCACACCCCCCCACCCCATTCACCAGCCCACACCTCCCCCACCCCATTCACCAGCCCACACCTCCCCCACCCCATTCACCAGCTCACACACCCCCCACCCCATTCACCAGCCCACACCTCCCCACCACATTCACCAGCCCACACCACCCACACCCCATTCACCAGCCCACACCTCCCCCACCCCATTCACCAGCCCACACCTCCCCCACCCCATTCACCAGACCACACCTCCCCCACCCCGAGCACCAGCTCACATCTCCCCCACCCCATTCACCAGCTCACACCTCCCCCACCCCATTCACCAGCCCACACCTCCCCCACACCGAGCACCAGCCCACACCTCCCCCACCGCATTCACCAGCCCACACCTCCCCCACCGCATTCACCAGCTCACACCTCCCCCACCCCATTCACCAGCCCACCGCCCCCCCACCCCATTCACCAGCCCACACCTCCTCCAGCCCATTCACCAGCCCACCGCCCCCCCACCCCATTCACCAGCCCACACCCTCACCAGCCCACACCTCCCCCACCCCATTCACCAGCCCACACCTCACCCACCCCATTCACCAGCCCACACCTCACCCACCCCATTCACCAGCCCACACCCCCCCACCCCATTCACCAGCCCACACCTCCCCCACCCCATTCACCAGCACACACCTCCCCCACCCCATTCACCAGCCCACACCTTCCCCACCCCATTCACCAGCCCACACCTCCCCCACCCCATTCACCAGCTCACACCTCCCCCACCCCATTCACCAGCCCACACCTCCCCCACCCCGAGCACCAGCTCACACCTCCCCCACCCCGAGCACCAGCCCACACCTTCCCCACCCCATTCACCAGCTCACACATCCCCCACCCCATTCACCAGCCCACACCTCCCCCACCCCATTCACCAGCTCACACCTCCCCCACCCCATTCACCAGCCCACACCTCCCCCACCCCATTCACCAGCCCACACCTCCCCCACCCATTCACCAGCTCACACCTCCCCCACCCCATTCACCAGCCCACACCTCCCCCACCCCGAGCACCAGCTCACACCTCCCCCACCCCATTCACCAGCCCACACCTCCCCCACCCCATTCACCAGCTCACACCTCCCCACCCCATTCACCAGCTCACACCTCCCCCACCCCATTCACTAGCCCACACCTCCCCCACCCCATTCACCAGCCCACACCTCCCCCACCCCATTCACCAGCCCACACCTCCCCCACCCCGAGCTCCAGCTCACACCTCCCCCTCCCCGAGCACCAGCCCACACCTCCCCCACCCCATTCACCAGCTCACACCTCCCCCACCCCATTCACCAGCCCACACCTCCCCCACCCCATTCACCAGCTCACACCTCCCCCACCCCGAGCACCAGCCCACACCTCCCCCACCCCATTCACCAGCCCACACCTCCCCCACCCCATTCACCAGCCCACACCTCCCCCACCCCATTCACCAGCCCACACCTCCCCCACCCCATTCACCAGCCCACACCTCCCCCACCCCGAGCTCCAGCTCACACCTCCCCCTCCCCGAGCACCAGCCCACACCTCCCCCACCCCATTCACCAGCTCACACCTCCCCCACCCCATTCACCAGCCCACACCTCCCCCACCCCATTCACCAGCTCACACCTCCCCCACCCCGAGCACCAGCCCACACCTCCCCCACCCCATTCACCAGCCCACACCTCCTCCACCCCATTCACCAGCTCACACCTCCCCCACCCCATTCACCAGCCCACACCTCCCCCACCCCGAGCACCAGCCCACACCTCCCCCACCCCATTCACCAGCCCACACCTCCCCCACCCCATTCACCAGCCCACACCTCCTCCACCCCATTCACCAGCTCACAGCCCCCCCACCCCATTCACCAGCCCACACCTCCCCCACCCCGAGCACCAGCCCACACCTCCCCCACCCCATTCACCAGCCCACACCTCCCCCACCGCATTCACCAGCTCACACCCCCCCCACCCAATACACCAGCCCACGCCCCCCCGACCCCATTCACCAGCGCACACCTCCCCCACCGCATTCACCAGCCCACACCTCCCCCACCCCATTCACCAGCCCACACCTCCCCCACCCCATTCACCAGCCCACATCTCCCCCACCCCATTCACGAGCCCACACCTCCCCCACCCCATTCACCAGCCCACACCTCCCCCACCCCATTCACCAGCCCACACCCCCCCCCACCTCATTCACCAGCCCACACCTCCCCCACCCCATTCACCAGCTCACACCCCCCTCAACCCATTCACCAGCCCACACCTCCCCCACCCCATTCACAAGCTCACATCTCCCCCACCCCATTCACAAGCTCACACCTCCCCCACCCCATTCACAAGCTCACACCTCCCCCACCCCATTCACCAGCTCACACCCCCCACCCCATTCACCAGCCCACACCTCCCCCACCCCATTCACCAGCCCACACCTCCCCCACCCCATTCACCAGCCCAGACCTCCCCCACCCCGAGCACCAGCCCACACCTCCCCCACCCCATTCACCAGCCCACACCTCCCCCAGCCCGAGCACCAGACCACACCCCCCCACCCCATTCACCAGCCCACACCTCCCCCACACCATTCACCAGCTCACACCTCCCCCACCCCATTCACCAGCCCACACCTCCCCCACCCCATTCACCAGCCCACACCTCCCCCACCCCATTCACCAGCCCACACCTCCCCCACCCCATTCATCAGCCCACACCTACCCCACCCCATTCACCAGCCCACACCTCCCCCACCCCATTCACCAGCCCACACCTCCCCCACCCCATTCACCAGCCCACACCTCCCCCACCCCATTCACCAGCCCACACCTCCCCCACCCCGAGCACCAGCTCACACCCCCCCACCCCATTCACCAGCCTACACCTCCCCCACCCCGAGCACCAGCTCACACCCCCCCACCCCATTCACCAGCTGACAGCCCCTCACCCCATTCACCAGCCCACACCGCCCCCACCCCGAGCACCAGCTCACACCCCCCCACCCCATTCACCAGCCCACACCTCCCCCACCCCATTCACCAGCCCACACCTCCCCCACCCCATTCACCAGCTCACACACCCCCCACCCCATTCACCAGCCCACACCTCCCCACCACATTCACCAGCCCACACCACCCCCACCCCATTCACCAGCTCACACCTCCCCCACCCCATTCACCAGCCCACACCACCCACACCCCATTCACCAGCTCACACCCCCCCACCCCATTCACCAGCCCACACCTCCCCCACCCCATTCACCAGCTCACACCTCCCCCACCGCATTCACCAGCCCACACCTCCCCCACTCCATTCACCAGCCCACACCTCCCCCACCCCATTCACCAGCTCACACCTCCCCCACCCCATTCACCAGCCCACACCTCCCCCACCCCATTCACCAGCTCGCACCTCCCCCACCCCATTCACCAGCTCACGCCCCCCCCACCCCATTCACCAGCCCACACCTCCCCCACCCCATTCACCAGCTCACACCCCCCCCACCCCATTCACCAGCTCACACCTCCCCCACCCCATTCACCAGCCCACACCTCCCCCACCCCGAGCACCAGCTCACACCTCCCCCACCCCGAGCACCAGCCCACACCTTCCCCACCCCATTCACCAGCTCACACATCCCCCACCCCATTCACCAGCCCACACCTCCCCCACCCCATTCACCAGCTCACACCTCCCCCACCCCATTCACCAGCCCACACCTCCCCCACCCCATTCACCAGCCCACACCTCCCCCACCCATTCACCAGCTCACACCTCCCCCACCCCATTCACCAGCCCACACCTCCCCCACCCCGAGCACCAGCTCACACCTCCCCCACCCCATTCACCAGCCCACACCTCCCCCACCCCATTCACCAGCTCACACCTCCCCACCCCATTCACCAGCTCACACCTCCCCCACCCCATTCACTAGCCCACACCTCCCCCACCCCATTCACCAGCCCACACCTCCCCCACCCCATTCACCAGCCCACACCTCCCCCACCCCGAGCTCCAGCTCACACCTCCCCCTCCCCGAGCACCAGCCCACACCTCCCCCACCCCATTCACCAGCTCACACCTCCCCCACCCCATTCACCAGCCCACACCTCCCCCACCCCATTCACCAGCTCACACCTCCCCCACCCCGAGCACCAGCCCACACCTCCCCCACCCCATTCACCAGCCCACACCTCCCCCACCCCATTCACCAGCCCACACCTCCCCCACCCCATTCACCAGCCCACACCACCCCCACCCCATTCACCAGCCCACACCTCCCCCACCCCGAGCTCCAGCTCACACCTCCCCCTCCCCGAGCACCAGCCCACACCTCCCCCACCCCATTCACCAGCTCACACCTCCCCCACCCCATTCACCAGCCCACACCTCCCCCACCCCATTCACCAGCTCACACCTCCCCCACCCCGAGCACCAGCCCACACCTCCCCCACCCCATTCACCAGCCCACACCTCCTCCACCCCATTCACCAGCTCACACCTCCCCCACCCCATTCACCAGCCCACACCTCCCCCACCCCGAGCACCAGCCCACACCTCCCCCACCCCATTCACCAGCCCACACCTCCCCCACCCCATTCACCAGCCCACACCTCCTCCACCCCATTCACCAGCTCACAGCCCCCCCACCCCATTCACCAGCCCACACCTCCCCCACCCCGAGCACCAGCCCACACCTCCCCCACCCCATTCACCAGCCCACACCTCCCCCACCGCATTCACCAGCTCACACCCCCCCCCACCCAATACACCAGCCCACGCCCCCCCGACCCCATTCACCAGCGCACACCTCCCCCACCGCATTCACCAGCCCACACCTCCCCCACCCCATTCACCAGCCCACACCTCCCCCACCCCATTCACCAGCCCACATCTCCCCCACCCCATTCACGAGCCCACACCTCCCCCACCCCATTCACCAGCCCACACCTCCCCCACCCCATTCACCAGCCCACACCCCCCCCCCCCCCCCCCCCCCCCCCCCCCCCCCCCCCCCCCCCCCCCCCCCCCCCCCCCCCCCCCCCCCCCCCCCCCCCCCCCTCACCAGCCCACACCCCCCCCACCTCATTCACCAGCCCACACCTCCCCCACCCCATTCACCAGCTCACACCCCCCTCACCCCATTCACCAGCCCACACCTCCCCCACCCCATTCACAAGCTCACATCTCCCCCACCCCATTCACAAGCTCACACCTCCCCCACCCCATTCACAAGCTCACACCTCCCCCACCCCATTCACCAGCTCACACCCCCCACCCCATTCACCAGCCCACACCTCCCCCACCCCATTCACCAGCCCACACCTCCCCCACCCCATTCACCAGCCCAGACCTCCCCCACCCCGAGCACCAGCCCACACCTCCCCCACCCCATTCACCAGCCCACACCTCCCCCAGCCCGAGCACCAGACCACACCCCCCCACCCCATTCACCAGCCCACACCTCCCCCACACCATTCACCAGCTCACACCTCCCCCACCCCATTCACCAGCCCACACCTCCCCCACCCCATTCACCAGCCCACACCTCCCCCACCCCATTCACCAGCCCACACCTCCCCCACCCCATTCATCAGCCCACACCTCCCCCACCCCATTCACCAGCCCACACCTCCCCCACCCCATTCACCAGCCCACACCTCCCCCACCCCATTCACCAGCCCACACCTCCCCCACCCCATTCACCAGCCCACACCTCCCCCACCCCGAGCACCAGCTCACACCCCCCCACCCCATTCACCAGCCTACACCTCCCCCACCCCGAGCACCAGCTCACACCCCCCCACCCCATTCACCAGCTGACAGCCCCTCACCCCATTCACCAGCCCACACCTCCCCCACCCCGAGCACCAGCTCACACCCCCCCACCCCATTCACCAGCCCACACCTCCCCCACCCCATTCACCAGCCCACACCTCCCCCACCCCATTCACCAGCTCACACACCCCCCACCCCATTCACCAGCCCACACCTCCCCACCACATTCACCAGCCCACACCACCCCCACCCCATTCACCAGCTCACACCTCCCCCACCCCATTCACCAGCCCACACCACCCACACCCCATTCACCAGCTCACACCCCCCCCACCCCATTCACCAGCCCACACCTCCCCCACCCCATTCACCAGCTCACACCTCCCCCACCGCATTCACCAGCCCACACCTCCCCCACCCCATTCACCAGCCCACACCTCCCCCACCCCATTCACCAGCTCACACCTCCCCCACCCCATTCACCAGCCCACACCACCCACACCCCATTCACCAGCCCGCACCTCCCACACCGCATTCACCAGCTCGCACCTCCCCCACCCCATTCACCAGCCCACACCTCCCCCACCCCATTCACCAGCTCGCACCTCCCCCACCCCATTCACCAGCTCACGCCCCCCCCACCCCATTCACCAGCTCACACCTCCCGCACCCCATTCACCAGCCCACACCTCCCCCACCCCATTCACCAGACCACAACTCCCCCACCCCGAGCACCAGCTCACATCTCCCCCACCCCATTCACCAGCTCACACCTCCCCCACCCCATTCACCAGCCCACACCTCCCCCACACCGAGCACCAGCCCACACCTCCCCCACCGCATTCACCAGCCCACACCTCCCCCACCGCATTCACCAGCTCACACCTCCCCCACCCCAAGCACCAGCTCACCACCTCCCCCACCCCATTCACCAGCCCACCGCCCCCCCACCCCATTCACCAGCCCACACCTCCCCCACCCCATTCACTAGCCCACACCTCACCCACCCCATTCACCAGCCTACAACTACCCCACCCCATTGAGCAGCTCACACCTCCCCCACCCCATTCACCAGCCCACACCTCCCCCAGCCCATTCACCAGCTCACACCCCCCCACCCCATTCACCAGCCCACACCTCCCCCACCCCATTCACCAGCCCACACCTCCCCGACCCCATTCACCAGCCCACACCTCCCCCACCCCATTCACCAGCCTACACCTCCCCCACCCCATTCACCAGCCCACACGTCCCCCACCCCATTCACCAGCCCCCACCTCCCCCACCCCATTCACCAGCTCACACCTCCCCCACCCCATTCACCAGCCCACACCTCCCCCACCCCATTCACCACCTCACACCTCCCCCACCCCATTCACCAGCCCACACCCCCCCACCCCATTCACCAGCTCACACCTCCCCCACCCCATTCACCAGCTCACACCTCCCCCACCCCATTCACCAGCTCACACCTCCCCCACCCCATTCACCAGCCCACACCTCCCCCACCCCGAGCACCAGCTCACACCTCCCCCACCCCATTCTCCAGCCCACACCTCCCCCACCGCATTCACCAGCTCACACCTCCCCCACCCCATTCACCAGCCCACACCTCCCCCACCCCATTCACCAGCCCACACCTCCCCCACCCCATTCACCAGCTCACACCTCCCCCCACCCCATTCACCAGCCCACACCTCCCCCACCCCATTCACCAGCTCACGCCCCCCCCACCCCATTCACCAGCTCACACCTCCCCCACCCCATTCACCAGCCCACACCTCCCCCACCCCATTCACCAGCCCACACCTCCCCCACCCCATTCACCAGACCACACCTCCCCCACCCCGAGCACCAGCTCACATCTCCCCCACCCCATTCACCAGCTCACACCTCCCCCACCCCATTCACCAGCTCACACCTCCCCCACCCCATTCACCAGCCCACCGCCCCCCCACCCCATTCACCAGCCCACACCTCCCCCACCCCATTCACCAGCCCACACCCTCACCAGCCCACACCTCCCCCACCCCATTCACCAGCCCACACCTCACCCACCCCATTCACCAGCCCACACCTCACCCACCCCATTCACCAGCCCACACCCCCCCACCCCATTCACCAGCCCACACCTCCCCCACCCCATTCACCAGCTCACACCTCCCCCACCCCATTCACCAGCCCACACCTCCCCCACCCCATTCACCACCTCACACCTCCCCCACCCCATTCACCAGCTCACACCTCCCCCACCCCATTCACCAGCCCACACCTCCCCCACCCCGAGCACCAGCTCGCACCTCCCCCACCCCGAGCACCTGCCCGCACCTCCCCCACCCCGAGCACCAGCTCACACCTCCCCCTCCCCGAGCACCAGCCCACACCTCCCCCACCCCATTCGCCAGCTCACACCTCCCCCACCCCATTCACCAGCTCACACCACCCCCACCCCGAGCACCAGCCCACACCTCCTCCACCCCATTCACCAGCACCCCCCCACCGCATTCACCAGCTCACACCCCCCCCCCACCCAATACACCAGCCCACGCCCCCCCCGACCCCATTCACCAGCCCACACCTCCCCCACCACATTCACCAGCCCTCACCTCCCCCTCCCCATTCACCAGCCCACACCTCCCCCACCCCATTCACCAGCTCACACCTCCCCCACCCCATTCACGAGCCCACACCTCCCCCACCCCATTCACCAGCCAACACCTCCCCCACCCCATTCACCAGCCCACATCCCCCCCACCTCATTCACCAGCCCACACCTCCCCCACCCCATTCACCAGCCCACACCTCCCCCACCCCATTCACCAGCTCACACCCCCCCTCACCCCATTCACCAGCCCACACCTCCCCCACCCCATTCACGAGCCCACACCTCCCCCACCCCATTCACCAGCCCACACCTCACCCACCCCGAGCACCAGCTCACACCTCCCCCACCCCGAGCACCAGCCTACACCTCCCCCACCCCATTCACCAGCTCACACCTCCCCCACCCCATTCACAAGCTCACACCTCCCCAACCCCATTCACCAGCTCGCACCCCCCACCCCATTCACCAGCTCACACCTCCCCCACCCCCATTCACCAGCCCACACCTCCCCCACCCCATTCACCAGCCCACACCTCCCCCCACCCCGAGCACCAGCCCACACCTTCCCCACACCATTCACCAGCTCACACCTCCCCCACCCCATTTAGCAGCCCACACGTCCCCCACCCCATTCACCAGCTCACACCTCCCCCACCCCATTCACAAGCTCACACCTCCCCCACCCCCATTCACCAGCCCACACCTCCCCCACCCCATTCACCAGCTCACATCCCCCCACCCCATTCACCAGCTCACACCCCCCCCACCCCATTCACCAGCCCCACACCTCCCCCATCCCGAGCACCAGCCCACACCCCCCCCCCCACCCCATTCACCAGCCCACACCTCCCCCACCCCATTCACCAGCCCACACCCCCCCCACCCCATTCACCAGCCCACACCTACCCCACCCCATTGAGCAGCTCACACCTACCCCACCCCATTCACCAGCCCACACCTCCCCCACCCCATTCACCAGCCCACACCTCCCCCACCCCATTCACCAGCTCACACCTCCCCCACCCCGAGCACCAGCTCACACCTCCCCCACCCCATTCACCAGCTCACACCTCCCCCACCCCATTCACCAGCTCACACCTCCTCCACCCCATTCACCAGCCCACACCCCCCCACCCCATTCACCAGCCCACACCTCCCCCACCGCATTCACCAGCTCACACCTCCCCCACCCCATTCACCAGCCCACACCTCCCCCACCCCATTCACCACCTCACACCTCCCCCACCCCATTCACCCAGCCCGCACCCCCCCACCCCATTCACCAGCTCACACCTCCCCCTCCCCATTCACCAGCTCACACACCCCCACCCCATTCACCAGCTCGCACCTCCCCCACCCCATTCACCAGCTCACACCTCCCCCACCCCATTCACCAGCCCAAAACCCCCCCACCCCATTCACCAGCTCACACCTCCCCCACCCCATTCACCAGCACCCCCCCACCCCATTCACCAGCCCACACCTCCCCCACCCCATTCACCAGCCCACACCTCCCCCACCCCATTCACCAGCCCACACCTCCCCCACCCCATTCACCAGCCCACACCCCACCACCCCATTCACCAGCCCACACCTCCCCCACCCCATTCACCAGCCCACACCTCCCCCACACCGAGCACCAGCCCACACCTCCCCCACCCCATTCAGCAGCCCACCCTCCCCCACCCCATTCACCAGCCCACACCTCCCCCACCCCATTCACCAGCTCACACCTCCCCCACACCGAGCACCAGCCCACACCTCCCCCACCCCATTCACCAGCTCACACCCCCCCACCCCATTCACCAGCTCACACCCCCCCACCCCATTCAGCAGCCCACCCTCCCCCACCCCATTCACCAGCCCACACCTCCCCCACCCCATTCACCAGCTCACACCTCCCCCACACCGAGCACCAGCCCACACCTCCCCCACCCCATTCACCAGCTCACACCTCCCCCACCCAGAGCACCAGCCCACACCTCCCCCACCCCATTCACCAGCTCACACCTCCCCCACCCCATTCACCAGCTCACACCTCCCCCACCCCATTCACCAGCCCACACCCCCCCACCCCATTCACCAGCTCACACCTCCCCCACCCCATTCACCAGCTCACACCTCCCCCACCCCGAGCACCAGCCCACACCTCCGCCACCCCATTCACCAGCTCACACCTCCCCCACCCCATTCACCAGCCCACACCCCCCCACCCCATTCACCAGCTCACACCTCCCCCACCCCATTCACCAGCCCACACCTCCCCCACCCCATTCACCAGCTCACACCTCCCCCACCCCATTCACCAGCTCACACCTCCCCCACCCCGAGCACCAGCTCACACCTCCCCCACCCCATTCACCAGCCCACACCTCCCCCACCCCATTCACCAGCTCACACCTCCCCCGCCCCATTCACCATCCCACACCTCCCCCACCCCATTCACCAGCCCACACCTCCCCCACCCCATTCACCAGCTCACACCCCCCCACCCCATTCACCAGCCCACACCTCCCCACCCCATTCACCAGCCCACACCTCCACCACCCCATTCACCAGCTCACACCTCCCCCACCCCATTCTCCAGCCCACACCTCCCCCACCCCGAGCACCAGCCCACAGCCCCCCCACCCCATTCACCAGCTCACACCCCCCTCCACCCAATACACCAGCCCACAACCCCCCCACCCCATTCACCAGCTCACACCTCCCCCACCCCATTCACCAGCCCTCACCTCCCCCACCCCATTCACCAGCCCACATCTCCCCCACCCCATTCACCAGCCCACACCTCCCCCACCCCATTCATCAGCCCACACCTCCCCCACCCCATTCACCAACCCACACCTCCCCCACCCCATTCACCAGCTCACACCTCCCCCACCCCATTCACCAGCTCACACCTCCCCAACCCCGAGCACCAGCTCACACCTCCCCCACCCCGAGCACCAGCTCACACCTCCCCCACCCCATTCACCAGCTCACACCTCCCCACCACATTCACCAGCTCACCCCCCACCACCCCATTCACCAGCCCACACCTCCCCCAGCCCATTCACCAGCCCACACCTCCCCCACCCCGAGCACCGGCTCACACCTCCCCCACCCCATTCACCAGCCCACAACTCCCCCACCCCATTCACCAGCTCACACCCCCCCACCCCGATCACCAGCCCACACATCCCCCACCCCATTCACCAGCCCACACCTCCCCCACCCCATTTACCAGCCCACACCTCCCCCACCCCATTCACCAACCCACACCTCCCCCACCCCATTCACCAGCTCACACCTCCCCCACCCCATTCACCAGCTCACACCTCCCCCACCCCATTCACCAATCCGCACCTCCCCCACCCAACACCTCCCCCACCCCATTCCCCAGCCCACACCTCCCCCACCCCATTCACCAGCCCACACCTCCCCCACCCCGAGCACCAGCTCACACCTCCCCCACCCCATTCACCAGCCCACACCTCCCCCACCCCATTCACCAGCTCACACCTCCCCCACCCCATTCACCAACCCACACCTCCCCCACCCCATTCACCACCCCACACCTCCCCCACCCCGAGCACCAGCTCACACCTCCCCCACCCCGAGCACCAGCTCACATCTCCCCCGCCCCGAGCACCAGCTCACATCTCCCCCACCCCATTCACCAGCTGACATCTCCCCCACCCCATTCACCAGCCCACACCTCCCCCACACCGAGCACCAGCCCACACCTCCCCCTCCGCATTCACCAGCCCACACCTCCCCCACCCCGAGCACCAGCTCACACCTCCCCCACCCCATTCACCAGCCCACCGCCCCCCCACCCCATTCACCAGCCCACACCTCCCCCACCCCATTCACCAGCTCACACCTCCCCCACCCCATTCACCAGCCGACACCCCCCACCCCATTCACCAGCTCACACCTCCCCCACCCCGAGCACCAGCCCACACCTCCCCCACCCCATTCACCAGCTCACACCTCCCCCACCCCATTCACCAGCTCACACCTCCCCCACCTCATTCACCAGCCCACACCCCCCCACCCCATTCACCAGCTCACACCTCCCCCACCCCGAGCACCAGCCCACACCTCCCCCACCCCATTCACCAGCTCACACCTCCCCCACCCCATTCACCAGCTCACACCTCCCCCACCCCATTCACCAGCTCACACCTCCCCCACCCCGAGCACCAGCTCACAGCTCCCCCACCCCATTCACCAGCCCACACCTCCCCCACCCCAATCACCAGCCCACACCTCCCCACCCCATTCACCAGCTCACACCCCCCACCCCATTCACTAGCACACACCTCCCCCACCCCATTCACCAGCCCACACCCCCCACCCCATTCACCAGCCCACACCTCCCCACCCCATTCAGCATCCCACACCTCCCCCACCCCATTCACCAGCCCACACCTCCCCCACCCCATTCACCAGCCCACACCTCCCTCACCCCATTCACCAGCTCACACCTCCCCCACCCCATTCACCAGCTCACACCTCCCCCACCCCATTCACCAGCCCACACCTCCCCCACCCCATTCACCAGCCCACACCTCCCCCACCCCGAGCACCAGCTCACACCTCCCCCACCCCGAGCACCAGCTCACACCTCCCCCACCCCATTCACCAGCTCAGACCTCCCCCACCCCATTCACCAGCTCACACCCCCCCACCCCGAGCACCAGCCCACACCTCCCCCACCCCGAGCACCAGCCCACACCTCCCCCACCCCATTCACCAGCTCACACCTCCCCCACCCCATTCACCAACCCACACCTCCCCCACCCAACACCTCCCCCACCCCATTCACCACCCCACACCTCCCCCACCCCATTCACCAGCCCACACCTCCCCCACCCCATTCACCAGCTCACACCTCCCCCACCCCCTCTC
>NW_028225950.1:10000-103519 GCF_052327205.1 Somniosus microcephalus
AGGAATGACGTATGAGGAGAGATTGGGTCGATTGGGCTTATACTCGCTGGAGTTTAGAAGAATGAGAGGGGATCTCATTGAAACTTATAAAATTCTAACAGGACTGGACAGACTAGATGCAGGAAGGATGTTTCTGATGGCCGGGGAGTCCAGAACCAGGGGTCACAGTCTAAGGATAAGGGGTAAGCCATTTAGGACTGAGATGAGGAGGAATTTCTTCACCCAGAGAGTGGTGAACCTGTGGAATTCTCTTCCACAGAGGGCGGTGGAGGCCAGTTCAGTAAATATATTCAAAAAAGAGTTGGATATATTTCTTAAGGCTAAAGGGGTCAAGGGATATGGGGAGAAGGCAGGGACAGGGTACTGAATTTGGATGATCAGCCATGATCTCATTAAATGGCGGAGCAAGCTCGAAGGGCCGAATGGCCGACTCCTGCTCCTATCTTCGATGTTTCCATGTTTCTATGTCCCACCAGGGGCCCGTATAATTGCAGTAAGACTTCCTTACTCTTATACTCAAATCCTCTTGTAATAAAGGCCAACATACCATTTGCTTTCCTCATTGCTTGCTGTACCTGCATGTTAACTTTCAGTGATTCGTGTACAAGGACACCCAGGTCCCTCTGAACACCAACATTTCCCAATCTCTCACCACTTAAAAAATACTCTGCTTTTCTATTTTTCCTACCAAAGTCGATAACAAAGGTTAGTATGCAGGTGCAGCAATGATTAAGAAGGCCAATGGAATGTTGGCTTTCATTGCTAGGGGGATAGAATATAAAAATAGGGAGGTATTGCTGCAGTTATACAAGGTATTGGTGAGACCGCACCTGGAATACTGCGGACAGTTTTGGTGTCCGTACTTAAGAAAAGACATACTTGCTCTCGAGTCAGTACAAAGAAGGTTCACTCGGTTAATCCCGGGGATGAGGGGATGGACATATGAGGAGAGGTTGAGTAGATTGGGACTCTACTCATTGGAGTTCAGGAGAATGAGAGGCGATCTTATTGAAACATATAAGATTGTGAAGGGGTTGGATCGGGTGGATGCGGGGAGGATGTTCCCGATGATGGGTGAAACTAGAACTAGGGGGCATAGTCTTAGAATAAGGGGCTGCTCTTTCAAAACTGAGATGAGGAGGAACTACTTCACTCAGAGGGTGGTAGATCCATGGAATATGCTGCCCCAAAAAGCTGTCGAAGCTACATCATTACATAAATTTAAAGCAGAAATAGACAGTTTCCTAGAAGTAAAGGGAATTAAGGGTTACGGGGAGCGGGCAGGAATTTGGGCATGAGTCTAGGTCCGGATCGGTCATGGCCCTGTGGGTAGTGGAGCGGGCCCAGGGGCCGTGTAGCCTGATCCTGCTCCTATTTCGTGTGTCTAATTCTGTTAGATTCAGGAGATGGTTCTGTGATAGTGGATTGGCGGTTAGGATCAGATCAGCCATGATCTTATTGAATGGCGGAGCAGGCTCGAGGGGCCGATTGGCCTACTCCTGCTCCTATTTCTTATTTTCTTATGTCATGTTCTTATGTTATATTCCATTCGCCATGGCCTTGCCCATTCACTTAGCCTGTCTATATCCCCCCTGAAGCCTCTTTGCATCCCCGAGTATCCAAAACTCTATCGATCTCAGCCTTGAATACACTCAACGACTGAGCCTCCTGTGGTAGAGAATTCCAAAGATTCACCACCCTCCGAGTGAAGAAATTCCTCCTCATCTCAGTCCTAAATGGCCGACCTCTTATCCTGAGACTGTGACCCTTAGTTCTCCAATGCAAATATATCCTTCCTCAGATACGGAGACCAAAACTGTGCCCAGTACTCCAGGTGTGGTCTCACCAAGGCCCTGTACAATTGTAGCAAGACTTCCTTACTCTTACACTCCAACCCCCTTGCAATAAAGGCCAACATGCCATTTGCCTTCCTAATTGCTCGCCGTACCTGCATGCTAGCTTTCTGTGTTTCCTCTACGAGGACACCCAAATCTCTCTGACCAACATTTAATATTGGGGGGAAAAGTCGGTTGATTAGCTCCTCTTAGGGCACTAACGGGTCGCAAAGCAACTAGCGGCCGGGCGCGGCGATGTTGGCGCCGCTCGCGAAATTGACCAGACGTTCTGCGGTGGCGCTGAACACGACCGCCACGCTCTCCTGCGCCCGCAGATCGTGACGTCAGTCGAGCGCGCAACGCCCCGGTAGCGCCCCGGTCCGGATGTTGAGTGGCGCCCCCTGCCTTACCGCCTGCCGCTAGCAACGACAGGTTGAGGGGAGCGTTTTGCGGCCGGGCAGGGACAAGGGGAGCGCTATTTTTATGGCGGCCGCTTCCTGCTTTTTTTTGTTGCCGACATTTTTGCACCAGGCATTCTGAGAGAGAGAGAGAGAGAGAGAGAGTCTTCTGGAGAGATTCAACGCTGTGTGAAGGAGTTTCGGGTACTGAGCAGCACTTTGCAGGTTCATTTTGATTTGACCTTCCTTGCATCGATTTAGAAGAGACTGTGGGGGCTGCACTCTGAGCTCTTTCCCTCGAGCCTCTCCATTGTTCTTTCCAACAGAATTGATGTACAGGTCGCTCCAGGCCGAGATTCAAGGCTGCAATGAGCTGGGTGTGGATGGAGAGCACCTTTAAGAATTGGACGGTGCCGGTGTGTCTGGGTTCCATTGCTAACTGACATCACATGAGCTTCACCAGCGCTCTGAGGTTGCGCCTCGCTCCTCGGCGTTAGCGCCTTAAGACAGGCGTGCAGCGCCTGATTTAGCGCTCCAATCACCTCCAGGGGCGATAGAGGCCAAGTTTGCCATCGGAGGCGATAATTAGCGCCGGGCACTAAACTTTGCGCCCGGCCATTAACAGCACCCCTAAAACGTCCCAGATATTATGAGGGTCCGGAAAACTCCCTCAGAATTCTGTAGCTCTTCACCAATGTGTGTACAGAGATTGAGTTCACGAGTTATTGATACAGAAGACTTAGGTGAGACAATTCTAAAAATATATAGAGATTTATTAAAGAACCGACATGCAATTTACAGTTGGTAAATCAATCAATCGCAACATTAACAGTTGTAAAAAGAGAAAAAAATACTATCTTATTATTAACAAAGAATCTTACTGTTAAATCTTAACTTCGCTACAGTATTACAGTTCTTAAAGTTTTCTATACAGGATATCCATCAATATCAAATACCTTTGATCCCCGAGGTACAAAGAGTTGGAGACCACAGAGCCGCCTCTGTAGCCGAGAATCGCTTTGGCCGATTAAAGCGAGTCTGATATCCCATTTGAGAGTCCAATATTTATACCCTTTTTCAGTGGTATTTCCTTTAAAGTTTCTGCTGACCCAAGTTAATTATCCGTATCCATCTTTCTGCCGACCTCCGCAATTCTTACTGCTACATCAGCCAGAATCTTGTCTCATCTCCAGGTGTTCTAGGGTTGACCATATAGAACGGTGTGAAGGGTAGGTGCTCCTTATTTTACGCCATCTTTACGAAGTTTAAATTAGAACACCTTATCCAGGGTGAACCATTGTTTTTGTTCCCAAAGGTCAGCCTGTCGGAGCCATTCACGTTCTGTTTCAATAAGGTTATTTATTCAGGGTCAACAACTCTCTTATCTCAATAGCCAGGATTCTTTCATAGCTATTTTGGAAGGACTAACAAGACAAGGGAATACACAATGAATGGTAGGATCCTAGGAAGGACAGAGGATCAGAGGGACCTTGGTGTGCATGTACATAGATACCTGAAGGCAGCAGGACAGGTAGATAAGGTGGTTAAAAAGGCATATGGGATACTTGCCTTCATTAGCCGGGGCATAGACTATAAGAGCAGGGAGGTTATGATGGAGCTGTACAAAACGCTAGTTAGGCCACAGCTGGAATCCTGTGGGCAGTTCTGGTCACCACACTATAGGAGGGATGTGATTGCATTGGAGAGGGTGCAGAGGAGATTCACCAGGATGTTACCTGGGCTGGAGCGCTTCAGCTATGAAGAAAGACTGGACAGGCTGGGGTTGTTTTCCTTAGAGCAGAGAAGGCTGAGGGGGGGACCTGATTGAGGTGTACAAAATTATGAGGGGCATAGTTAGGGTAGATAGAAAGGAACTCTCCCCCTTAGTAGAGGGTCAATAACCAGGGGGCATAGTTTCAAGGTAAGGGGCAGGAGGTTTAGAGGGGTTTTGAGAAAAAACTTTTTCACCCAGAGGGTGGTTAGAATCTGGAACTCACTGCCTGAAAGGGTGGTAGAGGCAGGAACCCTCACAACATTCAAGAAGCATTTAGATGAGCACTTGAAACGCCATAGCATACAAAACTACGGACCAAGTGCTGGAAAATGGGGTTAGAATAGACAGGGCTTGATGGCCGGCACGGACACGACGGGCCGAAGGGCCTCTTTCTGGGGAGAAATTCGGTTGGTTGTGCCACCGATTAACGCCTAAAGAGGCCGAGAAGTGGGGCGCTAGCCAATTTCCGGGCAGGCGCAGGGCGCCTAGCACCTTGCCCCATATTGAGCATGCATTTAGCGCCGGCGCTAAATCTTAGCGCCCGCTCACGGGCGCAGGCTGATTATGACGTCATTTGAGTGTGCAACGCCTTTTGGGTGCCCCGGACCGGAAATTCAGTGGCGCCCCCCTCCGTAACGTGTGGCGCTAATAGTGACAGCTTACGTGGACCTTACCAAGTCACTCTCGGGCTGGAGGAGCGTTATTTAAAGGGGACTGGTGTGGTTTAAAAGCGGCAGCCATTTTTGGATCACAACTTCCTCGAGAGCTACAAAGAGTTGCTGAGCTGCACACTGAGAGCCATTTGACCACTGAGCCAGCGCAGGCAGATGATCTTCAGCCTTCTGACCATCACCTTGCTGTTGGTGAGCCTTGACAACGGGGAACCTTCCTGTGGGCACTTATTCTGGGGGCTGCAGTGGAGGGGAACGTCCTGCTGCTGAATCATCTGGAAAGGGCACTGAGACGCTGGGAGAGGGGGGTGGGCATGGCCAGACGGAGGAGGGCCAACAGACGTCGCCACAGCAGACTTTACGCTGGCAGGGTTATCCGACAGCAGTTTTCCTACATGAGCATGCCGGAGGAGCAGTGTGTCAGAAGGCTGCGATTTAGAAAGGAGGTGGTGACTGAGCTGTGCCAGCTGCTTCAGCCAGATCTGCAGCCTCAGATAAGGTGCAGGACATCTCTGTCGGTGGCTGAGAAGATGGCTGCTGGCCTGAACTTCTACGCGAGCGGCTCTTCTCAGGCTGCGCGTCCAAGGCTGATCAGAAGTAGCTTCTAGGCCCCTCTCACGGAATGCTTGCTGCCATTCCAAGAACAGGAATGGAACCGGTCTGATAACCCCAAGCCTGTGAAAGGCAAGATGCATGTAAATAGCAGGCATGGCCATTGGAAATGAAGAAAGTGTTTCATTACACAAAATGCGGTTCCTTCAAACATGAGAAAGCTATGGCAACAGAAAGCAAAACTAATACACTGACACATAACTGACTCTCACACCCGGGAGACTGTCCAAAACATAAATCACATTCCGACCATCTTCCTTGGCCTTGATTCCACTGTGCCAACCAAAGCATCCAATGCCCCATCAGCGAGGCGTTCCGCCCTCTGCCTCACCCTTTCCATGTCTTGCTAGGCTGGTGCGCCACAGGTCGGCTCCCACCGCTTTGAAGGCCTACAAGGCAGTGAGTGTGTCTGGTGATGCCAATTGACCTGCCCCTTTAAGAGCTGGCCGGCGCCACTGTGTCTGAGGGAAAGTGATTATTGACAGCACCCTCGCTGCGCCCCGCCGCCGCGAAATTGGGTTGCGCTTCCGGGTTAGCACCTTAAGAGTAGCGTGCAGCGCCTGATTTAGCGCCGCAATCACCTTTAGGGGCGCTGCCACCCAATATCGCGCTAGGTGGCGCTAAATTGCGCCTGGCGCTAAACTTTGCGCATTGCCAGGGCTAACGCCCCAAACGCGGCTACACCGAATTTCTAGGCCTATGACTCTATTTTATAGTAAGGTTTCGAAATTTCCAAACCCAGTTTGTCATGTTTTAATAAGGCCACAATTCATTCATAAGATAGTGTATTGTTCTGAAGAGGTTATATGGCTTATTCTTTCACAACCTCTCTAGTGCAATCACATCTTTTCTGTAATGTGGTGTCCAGGACAATACATGATAATCTAGCTGTAGCCTAACCAGTTTTTTATACAGTTCATGCATAGCTGCCTTCAAGGCGGAGGCAGTCACCTCTGACGACCTCACCTGTGCATTTGTCCCCTCGAGACTCGACCATTCCCCGGCTGGTCTCCCACCTTGCACGCTCCCCGTGATCCAAAACGCTGCTGCCCGTAGCCTAATTCACACCAAGTTGCAAATGGTATGTTGGCCTTCGTAGCGAGAGGGTTCGAGTACAGGAACAAGGATGTCTTGCTGCAGTTGTACAGGGCCTTGGTGAGACCACATCTTGAGTATTGTGCGCAGTTTTGGTCGCCTTATCCGAGGAAGGATGTTCTTGCCCTGGAAGGGGTTCAGCGAAGATGCACCAGGCTGATACCTGGGATGGCAGGAATGACGTATGAGGAGAGATTGGGTCGATTGGGCTTGTACTCGCTGGAGTTTAGAAGAATGAGAGGGGATCTCATTGAAACTTATAAAATTCTGACAGGAATGGACAGACTAGATGCAGGAAGGATGTTCCCGATGGTCGGGGAGTCCAGAACCGGGGGTCACAGTCTAAGGATAAGGGGTAAGTCATTTAGGACAGAAATGAGGAGAAATTTCTTCACCCACAGAGTGGGGAACGTGTGGAATTCTCTACCACAGAAGGCAGTGGAGGCCAATTCATTAAATATATTCAAGAAGGAGTTGGATATATTTCTTAAGGCTAAAGGGATCAAGGGATATGGGGAGAAAGCAGGGACCGGGTACTGAATTTGGATGATCAGCCATGATCTCATTGAATGGCGGAGCAGGCTCGAGGGGCCGAATGGCCTACTCCTGCTCCTATCTTCGACGTTTCTATGTTTCCAGGTTTCTATAATCCATCACACCCTGTGCTCGCTGACCAACATTGCCATCACGTCCGGCAATGCCTCGATTAAATAATTCTCCATTCAGGCTTTCCAAACCCTCCGTGGCCTGCTAGCCCCTCCCTATCTCTGTAACCTCGTCCAGCCTCTACAACCCTCCCTATCTCTGTAACCTCCTCCAGCCCCTACACCCCTCCCTATCTCTGTAACCTCCTCCAGCCATTACACCCCTCCCTATCTCTGTAAACTCCTCCAGCCCTACACCCTTCCCTATCTCTGTAACCTCCTCCACCCCTACACCCCATTTTATCTCTGTAACCTCCTCCAGCCCCGACACCACTCCTTATCACCGTAACCTCCTCCAACCCCTACAACCCTCCCTATCTCTGTAACCTCCTCCACCCCTACACCCCATCTTATCTCTGTAACCTCCTCCAGCCCCTACACCCCCTCCCTATCACCGTAACCTCCTCCAGCCCCAACAACGCTCCTTATCACTGTAAACTCCTCCAGCCCCTACACCCCTCCCTATCTCTGTAACCTCCTCCAGCCCCTACAACCCTCCCTATCTCTGTAACCTCCTCCAACCCTACACCCCTCCCTATCTCTGTAACCTCCTCCAGCCCCTACACCCTCCCTATCTCTGTAACCTCCTCCAGCCCCTACACCCCGCCCTATATCTGTAATCTCCTCCAGCCCCTACACCCCTCCCTATCTCTGTAACCGCCTCCAGCAGCTACACCCCTCCCTATTTCTGTAACCTCCTCCAGCCCCTACACCCCTCCCTATCTCTGTAACCTCCTCCAGCCCCTACACCCCTCCCTATCTCTGTAACCCCCTCCAGCCCCTACAACCCTCACTATCTCTGTAAAACCCTACAACCCTCACTATATCTGTAACCTCCTCCAGCCACTACAACCCTGCCGATCTCTGTAACCTCCTCCAGCCCCTCCAACCCTCCCTATTTCTGTAACCTCCTCCAGTCCCTACACCCCTCCTTATCTCTGTAAACTCCTACAGCAGCTACACCCCTCCCTATCTCTGTAACCTCCTCCAGCCCCTACAAACCTCCCTATCTCTGTAACCTCCTCCAGCATCTACACCCCTCCGTATATCTGTAACCTCCTCCAGCCCCTACAACCCTCACTATCTCTGTAACCTCCTCCAGCCCCTACACCCTCCCTATCTCTGTAACCTCCTCCAGCCCCTACACCCCTCCCTATCTCTGTAACCTCCTCCAGCCACTACAACCCTGCCTATCTCTGTAACCTCCTCCAGCCCCGACAATCCTCCCTATCTCTGTAACCTCCTCCAGCCCCTACACCCCTCCCTATCTCTGTAACCTCCTCCAGCCCCTACACCCCTCCCTATCTCTGTAACCGCCTCCAGCACCTACACCCCTCCCTATTTCTGTAACCTCCTCCAGCCCCTACACCCCTCCCTATCTCTGTAACCTCTTCCAGCCCCTACACCCCTCCCTATCTCTGTAACCTCCTCCAGGCCCTAAACCCCTCACTATCTCTGTAACCTCCTCCAGCCCCTACACCCCTCCCTATCTCTGTAACCCCCTCCAGCCCCTACAACCCTCACTATCTCTGTAAAACCCGACAACCCTCACGAGATCTGTAACCTCCTCCAGCCACTACAACCCTGCCGATCTCTGTAACCTCCTCCAGCCCCTACAACCCTCCCTATCTCTGTAACCTCCTCCAGTCCCTACACCCCTCCTTATCTCTGTAAACTCCTCCAGCACCTACACCCCTCCCTATCTCTTTAACCTCCTCCAGCCCCTACAAACCTCACTATCTCTGTAACACCCTACAATCCTCACTATATCTGAAACCTCCTCCAGCCACTACAATCCTGCAGATCTCTGTAACCTCCTCCAGCCCCTACATCCCTCCCTATCTCTGTAACCTCCTCCAGTCCCTACACCCCTCCTTATCTCTGTAAACTCCTACAGCCCCTACACCCCTCCCTATCTCAGTAACCTCCTCCAGCCCCTACAATCCTCCCTATCTCTGTAACCTCCTCCAGCCCCTACACCACTCCCTATCTCTGTAACCTCCTCCAGCCCCTACAAACCTCCCTATCTCTGTAACCTCCTCCAGCCACTACAACCCTGCCTATCTCTGTAACCTCCTCCAGCAACTACAACCCTCCCAATATCTGTAACCTCCGCCAACCCCTACACCCCTCCCTAACTCTGTAACCTCCTCCAGCCCCTACAACCTTCCCTATCTCTGTAACCTCCTCCAGCATCTACACCCCTCCCCATCTCTGTAACCTCCTCCAGCCCCTACAACCCTGCCTATCTCTGTAACCTCCTCCAGTCCTACAACCCTCACAATCTCTGTTGCTTCCCCAGCCCCTACAACACTCCCTATCTCTGTAACCTACACCAGCCCCTAGAAATCTCCCTATTTCTGTAACCTCTTGCAGACCCTACAACCCTTCGAGAACTCTGTAACCTCCTCCAGCCCCTACAACGCTCCCTATCTCTGTCACCTCCTCCAGCCCCTACAACCCTCCCTATCTCTGTAACCTCCTCCTGCCCCTACAATCCTCCCTATCTGTGTAACTTCCTCCAGCCCCTACAACACCCCCTATCTCTGTAACCACCTCCAGCCCCTACACCCCTCCCTATCTCTGTAACCTCCTCCAGACCTACAACCCGCCCTATCTCTGTAACCTCCTCCAGCCCCCTACACCCCTCCCTATCTCTGTAACCTCCTCCAGCCCCTACACCCCTCCCTATCTATGTAACCTCCTCCAGACCTACAACCCTCCCTATCTCTGTAACCTCCTCCAGCCCCTACAACCCTCCCTATCTCTGTAATCTACTCCAGACCCTACAACCCTCACTATCTCTGTAACACCCTCCAGCCCCTACACTTCTCACTACATCTGTAACCTCCTCCAGTCCTACAACCCTCCCTATCTCTGTAACCTCCTCCAGCCCCTACAACCCTCCCTATCTCTGTAACCTCCTCCAGCCACTACAACCCTGCCTATATCTGTAACATCCTCCAACCCCTATAACCCTCCCTATCTCTGTAACCACCTCCAGCCCCAACACCCCTCCCTATCTCTGTAACCTCCTCCAGTCCTACAACCCTCCCTATCTCTGTAACCTCCTCCAGCCCCTAGAACCCTCCCTATCTATGTAACCTCCTCCAGCCACTACAACCCTCCCTATCTCTGTAACCTACTCCAGCCCCTACAACCCTCACTATCTCTGTAACACCCTCCAGCCCCTACACCTCTCACTATATCTGTAACCTCCTCCAGTCCTACAACCCTCCCTATCTCTGTAACCTCCTCCAGCCACTACAGCCCTGCCTATCTCTGTAACATCCTCCAACCCCGACAACCCTCCCTATCTCTGTAACCACCTCCAGCCCCTATACCCCTCCCTATCTCTGTAACCTCCTCCAGTCCTACAACCCTCCCTATCTCTGTAACCTCCTCCAGCCCCTAGACCCCTCCCTATCTATGTAACCTCCTCCAGCCCTACAACCCTCCCTATCTCTGTAACCTCTTCCAGCATCTACACCCCTCCCATCTCTGTAACCTCCTCCAGCCCCTACAACCCTGCCTATCTCTGTAACCTCCTCCAGCCCCAACACCCCTCCCTATCTCTGTAACCTCATCCAGCCCCTACAACCCTCCCTATCTCTGTAACCTCCTCCTGCCCCTACAACCCTCCCTATCTGTGTAACTTCCTCCAGCCCCGACAACACTCCCTATCTCTGTAACCACCTCCAGCCCCTACACCCCTCCCTATCTCTGTAACCTCCTCCAGTCTTACAACCCTCCCTATCTCTGTAACATCCTCCAGCCCCTACAACCCTCCCTATCTCTGTAACCTCCTCCAGCCACTACAACCCTGCCTATCTCTGTAACCTGCTCCAGGCCCTAGACACCTCCCTATCTATGTAACCTCCTCCAGCCCTACAACCCTCCCTATCTCTGTAACCTCCTCCAGCCCCTACGCCCCTCCCTATCTCTGTAACATCCTCCAACCCCTACAACCCTCCCTATCTCTGTAACCTCCTCCAGTCCTACAACCCTCCCTATCTCTGTAAACACCTCAAGCCCCTAGACCCCTCTCTATCGATGTAACCTCCTCCAGCCCTACACCCCTCCCTATCTCTGTAACCTCCTCCAGCCCCTACAACCCTCCCTATCTCTGTAATCTCCTCCAGCACCTACAACCCTCACTATATCTGTAACCTCCTCCAGCCACTACAACACTGCCGATCTCTGTAACATCCTCCAACCCCTACAACCCTCCCTATCTCTGTAACTTCCTCCAGCCCCGACACTCCTCCCTATCTCTGTAACCTCCTCCAGCCCCTACAACCCTCCCTATCTCTGTAACCTCCTCCAGCCACTACAACCCTGCCTATCTCTGTAAACTCCTCCAGCCCCTACAACCCTCCCTATCTCTGTAACCTACTCCAGCCCCGACAACCCTCACTATCTCTGCAACACTCTCCAGCCCCTACACCTCTCACTATATCTGTAACCTCCTCCAGTCCTACAACCCTCCCTATCTCTGTAACATCCACCAGCCCCTACAACCCTCCCTATCTCTGTAACCTCCTCCAGCCCCTAGAACCCTCCCTATCTATGTAACCTCCTCCAGCCCTACAACCCTCCCTATCTCTGTAACCTCCTCCAGCACCTACAACCCTCACATTATCTGTAACCTCCTCCAGCCACTACAACCCTCCCTACCTCTGTAACCTCCTCCAGCCCCGACAACCCTCCCTATCTCTGTAAACTCCTCCAGCCACTACAACCCTCCCTATCTCTGTAACCTACTCCAGCCCCTACAACCCTCACTATCTCTGTAACACCCTCCAGCCCCTACACCTCTCACTATATCTGTAACCTCCTCCAGTCCTACAACCCTCCCTATCTCTGTAACCTCCTCCAGCCACTACAGCCCTGCCTATCTCTGTAACCACCTCCAACCCCCTACACCCCTCCCTCTCTCTGTAACCTCCTCCAGCCTCTACACCACTCCCTATCTATGTAACCTCCTCCAGCCCTACAACCCTCCCTATCTCTGTAACCTCCTCCAGCCCCTACACCCCTCCCTATCTCTGTAACCACGTCCAACCCCCTACACCCCTCCCTCTCTCTGTAACCTCCTCCAGCCTCTACACCACTCCCTATCTATGTAACCTCCTCCAGCCCTACAACCCTCCCTATCTCTGTAACCTCCTCCAGCCCCTACAACCCTCCCTATCTCTGTAACCTACTCCAGCCCCGACAACCGTCACTATCTCTGTAACACCTTCCAGCCCCTACACCTCTCACTATATCTGTAACATCCTCCAGCCTCTACAACCCTCCCTATCTCTGTAACCTCCTCCAGCCACTACAACCCTGCCTATCTCTGTAACATCCTCCAACCCCTACAACCCTCCCTATCTCTGTAACCTCCTCCAGCACCTAGAACCCTCCCTATCTATGTAACCTCCTCCAGCCCCTACAACCCTCCCTATCTCTGTAAATTCCTCCAGCCCCTACACCCCTCCCTATCTCTGTAACCTCCTCCAGCATTTACACCCCTCCCCATCTCTGTAACCTCCTCCAGCCCCTACAACCCTGCCTATCTCTGTAACCTCCTCCTGTCCTACAACCCTCACAATCTCTGTAACTTCCCTGGCCCCTACAACACTCCCTATCTCTGTAACCTACACCAGCCCCTAGAAATCTCCCTATTTCTGTAACCTCTTGCAGACCCTACAACCCTCCGAGAATTCTGTAACCTCCTCCAGCCCCTACAAACCTCCCTATCTCTGTAACCTCCTCCAGCCCCTACAACCCTCCCTATCTCTGTAACCTCCTCCAGCCCCTACAACCCTCCCTATCTCTGTAACCTCCTCCTGCCCCTACAACCCTCCCTATCTGTGTAACTTCCTCCAGCTCCTACAACACTCCCTATCTCTGTAACCTCCTCCAGCCCCTACACCCTCCCTATCACTGTAACCTCCTCCAGCCCCTACAAACCTCCCTATCTCTGCAACCTCCTCCAGTTCCACAACCCTCCCTAACTCTGAAACCTCCTCCAGCTCCACAACACCCCCTATCTCAGTAACCTCCTCCAGCCCCTACACCCCTCCCTATCTCTGTATCCTCCTCCAACCCCTACACCCCTCCCTATCTCTGTAACCTCATCCAGCCCCTACAACCCTCCCTATCTCTGTAACCTCCTCCTGCCCCTACAACCTTCCCCATCTGTGTAACTTCCTCCAGCCCCTACAACACTCCCTATCTCTGTAACCACCTCCAGCCCCTACACCCCTCCCTATCTCTGTAACCTCCTCCAGTCTTACAACCCTCCCTATCTCTGTAACCTCCTCCAGCCCCTAGACACCTCCCTATCTATGTAACCTCCTCCAGCCCTACAACCCTCCCTATCCCTGTAACCTCCTCCAGCCCTACAACCCTCCCTATCCCTGTAACCTCCTCCAGCCCCTACACCCCTCCCTATCTATGTAACCTCCTCCAGACCTACAATCCTCCCTATCTCTGTAACCTCCTGCAGCCCCTACAACCCTCCCTATCTCTGTAACTTCCTCCAGTCCTACAACCCTCCCTATCTCTGTAACATCCTCCAGCCCATACAACCCTCCCTATCTCTGTAACCTCCTCCAGTCACTACAACCCTGCCTATCTCTGTAACCTCCTCCAGCCCCTACAACACTCCCTATCTCTGTAACCTACTCCAGAATTTACACCCCTCCCCATCTCTGTAACCTCCTCCAGCCCCTACAACCCTCCCTATCTCTGTAACCTCCTCCAGCCACGACAACCGTGCCTATCTCTGTAACATCCTCCAACCCCTACAACCCTCACTATCTCTGTAACCACCTCCAGCCCCTACACCCCTCCCTATCTCTGTAACCTCCTCCAGTCCTACAACCCTCCCTATCTCTGTAACCTCCTCCAGCCCCTACAACCCTCCCTATCTCTGTAACCTCCTCCAGCACCTACAACCCTCACAATATCTGTAACCTCCTCCAGCCACTACAACCCTCCCTACCTCTGTAACCTCCTCCAGCCCCGACAACCCTCCCTATCTCTGTAAACTCCTCCAGCCACTACAACCCTCCCTATCTCTGTAACCTACTCCAGCCCCTACAACCCTCACTATCTCTGTAACACCCTCCAGCCCCTACACCTCTCACTATATCTGTAACCTCCTCCAGTCCTACAACCCTCCCTATCTCTGTAACCTCCTCCAGCCACTACAGACCTGCCTATCTCTGTAACATCCTCCAACCCCGACAACCCTCCCTATCTCTGTAACCACCTCCAGCCCCTATACCCCTCCCTATCTCTGTAACCTCCTCCAGTCCTACAACCCTCCCTATCTCTGTAACCTCCTCCAGCCCCTAGACCCCTCCCTATCTATGTAACCTCCTCCAGCCCTACAACCCTCCCTATCTCTGTAACCTCTTCCAGCATCTACACCCCTCCCATCTCTGTAACCTCCTCCAGCCCCTACAACCCTGCCTATCTCTGTAACCTCCTCCAGCCCCAACACCCCTCCCTATCTCTGTAACCTCATCCAGCCCCTACAACCCTCCCTATCTCTGTAACCTCCTCCTGCCCCTACAACCCTCCCTATCTGTGTAACTTCCTCCAGCCCCGACAACACTCCCTATCTCTGTAACCACCTCCAGCCCCTACACCCCTCCCTATCTCTGTAACCTCCTCCAGTCTTACAACCCTCCCTATCTCTGTAACATCCTCCAGCCCCTACAACCCTCCCTATCTCTGTAACCTCCTCCAGCCACTACAACCCTGCCTATCTCTGTAACCTGCTCCAGGCCCTAGACACCTCCCTATCTATGTAACCTCCTCCAGCCCTACAACCCTCCCTATCTCTGTAACCTCCTCCAGCCCCTACGCCCCTCCCTATCTCTGTAACATCCTCCAACCCCTACAACCCTCCCTATCTCTGTAACCTCCTCCAGTCCTACAACCCTCCCTATCTCTGTAAACACCTCAAGCCCCTAGACCCCTCTCTATCGATGTAACCTCCTCCAGCCCTACACCCCTCCCTATCTCTGTAACCTCCTCCAGCCCCTACAACCCTCCCTATCTCTGTAATCTCCTCCAGCACCTACAACCCTCACTATATCTGTAACCTCCTCCAGCCACTACAACACTGCCGATCTCTGTAACATCCTCCAACCCCTACAACCCTCCCTATCTCTGTAACTTCCTCCAGCCCCGACACTCCTCCCTATCTCTGTAACCTCCTCCAGCCCCTACAACCCTCCCTATCTCTGTAACCTCCTCCAGCCACTACAACCCTGCCTATCTCTGTAAACTCCTCCAGCCCCTACAACCCTCCCTATCTCTGTAACCTACTCCAGCCCCGACAACCCTCACTATCTCTGCAACACTCTCCAGCCCCTACACCTCTCACTATATCTGTAACCTCCTCCAGTCCTACAACCCTCCCTATCTCTGTAACCTCCTCCAGCCAATACAGCCCTGCCTATCTCTGTAACATCCTCCAACCCCGACAATCATCCCTATCTCTGTAACCACCTCCAGCCCCTATACCCCTCCCTATCTCTGTAACCTCCTCCAGTCCTACAACCCTCCCTATCTCTGTAACCTCCTCCAGCCCCTAGACCCCTCCCTATCTATGTAACCTCCTCCAGCCCTACAACCCTCCCTATCTCTGTAACCTCTTCCAGCATCTACATCCCTCCCATCTCTGTAACCTCCTCCAGCCCCTACAACCCTGCCTATCTCTGTAACCTCCTCCAGCCCCAACACCCCTCCCTATCTCTGTAACCTCATCCAGCCCCTACAACCCTCCCTATCTCTGTAACCTCCTCCTGCCCCTACAACCCTCCCTATCTGTGTAACTTCCTCCAGCCCCGACAACACTCCCTATCTCTGTAACCACCTCCAGCCCCTACACCCCTCCCTATCTCTGTAACCTCCTCCAGTCTTACAACCCTCCCTATCTCTGTAACATCCTCCAGCCCCTACAACCCTCCCTATCTCTGTAACCTCCTCCAGCCACTACAACCCTGCCTATCTCTGTAACCTGCTCCAGGCCCTAGACACCTCCCTATCTATGTAACCTCCTCCAGCCCTACAACCCTCCCTATCTCTGTAACCTCCTCCAGCCCCTACGCCCCTCCCTATCTCTGTAACATCCTCCAACCCCTACAACCCTCCCTATCTCTGTAACCTCCTCCAGTCCTACAACCCTCCCTATCTCTGTAAGCACCTCAAGCCCCTAGACCCCTCTCTATCGATGTAACCTCCTCCAGCCCTACACCCCTCCCTATCTCTGTAACCTCCTCCAGCCCCTACAACCCTCCCTATCTCTGTAATCTCCTCCAGCACCTACAACCCTCACTATATCTGTAACCTCCTCCAGCCACTACAACACTGCCGATCTCTGTAACATCCTCCAACCCCTACAACCCTCCCTATCTCTGTAACTTCCTCCAGCCCCGACACTCCTCCCTATCTCTGTAACCTCCTCCAGCCCCTACAACCCTCCCTATCTCTGTAACCTCCTCCAGCCACTACAACCCTGCCTATCTCTGTAAACTCCTCCAGCCCCTACAACCCTCCCTATCTCTGTAACCTACTCCAGCCCCGACAACCCTCACTATCTCTGCAACACTCTCCAGCCCCTACACCTCTCACTATATCTGTAACCTCCTCCAGTCCTACAACCCTCCCTATCTCTGTAACATCCACCAGCCCCTACAACCCTCCCTATCTCTGTAACCTCCTCCAGCCACTACAACCGTGCCTATCTCTGTAACATCCTCCAACCCCTACAACCCTCCCTATCTCTGTAACCACCTCCAGCCCCTACACCCCTCCCTATCTCTGTAACCTCCTCCAGTCCTACAACCCTCCCTATCTCTGTAACCTCCTCCAGCCCCGAGACCCCTCCCTATCTATGTAACATCCTCCAGCCCTACAACCCTCTCATCTCTGTAAACTTCTCCAGCATCTACACCCCTCCCCATCTCTGTAACCTCCTCCAGCCCCTACAACCCTGCTTATCTCTGTAACCTCCTCCAGTCCTACAACCCTCACAATCTCTGTAGCTTCCCCAGCCCCTACAACACTCCCTATCTCTGTAACCTACACCAGCCCCTAGAAATCTCCCTATCTCTGTAACCTCTTGCAGCCCCTACAACCCTCCGAGAACTCTGTAACCTCCTCCAGCCCCTACAACCCTCCCTATCTCTGTAACCTCCTCCAGCCCCTACACCCCTCCCTATCTCTGTAACCTCCTCCAGTTCCACAACCCTCACAATCTCTGTAGCTTCCCCAGCCCCTACAACACTCCTTATCTCTGTAACCTACACCTGCCCCTAGAAATCTCCCTATCTCTGTAACCACCTCCAGCCCCTACACCCCTCCCTATCTCTGTAACCTCCTCCAGTCTTACAACCCTCCCTATCTCTGTAACATCCTCCAGCCCCTACAACCCTCCCTATCTCTGTAACCTCCTCCAGCCACTACAACCCTGCCTATCTCTGTAACCTGCTCCAGGCCCTAGACACCTCCCTATCTATGTAACCTCCTCCAGCCCTACAACCCTCCCTATCTCTGTAACCTCCTCCAGCCCCTACGCCCCTCCCTATCTCTGTAACATCCTCCAACCCCTACAACCCTCCCTATCTCTGTAACCTCCTCCAGTCCTACAACCCTCCCTATCTCTGTAAACACCTCAAGCCCCTAGACCCCTCTCTATCGATGTAACCTCCTCCAGCCCTACACCCCTCCCTATCTCTGTAACCTCCTCCAGCCCCTACAACCCTCCCTATCTCTGTAATCTCCTCCAGCACCTACAACCCTCACTATATCTGTAACCTCCTCCAGCCACTACAACACTGCCGATCTCTGTAACATCCTCCAACCCCTACAACCCTCCCTATCTCTGTAACTTCCTCCAGCCCCGACACTCCTCCCTATCTCTGTAACCTCCTCCAGCCCCTACAACCCTCCCTATCTCTGTAACCTCCTCCAGCCACTACAACCCTGCCTATCTCTGTAAACTCCTCCAGCCCCTACAACCCTCCCTATCTCTGTAACCTACTCCAGCCCCGACAACCCTCACTATCTCTGCAACACTCTCCAGCCCCTACACCTCTCACTATATCTGTAACCTCCTCCAGTCCTACAACCCTCCCTATCTCTGTAACATCCACCAGCCCCTACAACCCTCCCTATCTCTGTAACCTCCTCCAGCCCCTAGAACCCTCCCTATCTATGTAACCTCCTCCAGCCCTACAACCCTCCCTATCTCTGTAACCTCCTCCAGCAACTACAACCCTCACAATATCTGTAACCTCCTCCAGCCACTACAACCCTCCCTACCTCTGTAACCTCCTCCAGCCCCGACAACCCTCCCTATCTCTGTAAACTCCTCCAGCCACTACAACCCTCCCTATCTCTGTAACCTACTCCAGCCCCTACAACCCTCACTATCTCTGTAACACCCTCCAGCCCCTACACCTCTCACTATATCTGTAACCTCCTCCAGTCCTACAACCCTCCCTATCTCTGTAACCTCCTCCAGCCAATACAGCCCTGCCTATCTCTGTAACATCCTCCAACCCCGACAACCATCCCTATCTCTGTAACCACCTCCAGCCCCTATACCCCTCCCTATCTCTGTAACCTCCTCCAGTCCTACAACCCTCCCTATCTCTGTAACCTCCTCCAGCCCCTAGACCCCTCCCTATCTATGTAACCTCCTCCAGCCCTACAACCCTCCCTATCTCTGTAACCTCTTCCAGCATCTACATCCCTCCCATCTCTGTAACCTCCTCCAGCCCCTACAACCCTGCCTATCTCTGTAACCTCCTCCAGCCCCAACACCCCTCCCTATCTCTGTAACCTCATCCAGCCCCTACAACCCTCCCTATCTCTGTAACCTCCTCCTGCCCCTACAACCCTCCCTATCTGTGTAACTTCCTCCAGCCCCGACAACACTCCCTATCTCTGTAACCACCTCCAGCCCCTACACCCCTCCCTATCTCTGTAACCTCCTCCAGTCTTACAACCCTCCCTATCTCTGTAACATCCTCCAGCCCCTACAACCCTCCCTATCTCTGTAACCTCCTCCAGCCACTACAACCCTGCCTATCTCTGTAACCTGCTCCAGGCCCTAGACACCTCCCTATCTATGTAACCTCCTCCAGCCCTACAACCCTCCCTATCTCTGTAACCTCCTCCAGCCCCTACGCCCCTCCCTATCTCTGTAACATCCTCCAACCCCTACAACCCTCCCTATCTCTGTAACCTCCTCCAGTCCTACAACCCTCCCTATCTCTGTAAGCACCTCAAGCCCCTAGACCCCTCTCTATCGATGTAACCTCCTCCAGCCCTACACCCCTCCCTATCTCTGTAACCTCCTCCAGCCCCTACAACCCTCCCTATCTCTGTAATCTCCTCCAGCACCTACAACCCTCACTATATCTGTAACCTCCTCCAGCCACTACAACACTGCCGATCTCTGTAACATCCTCCAACCCCTACAACCCTCCCTATCTCTGTAACTTCCTCCAGCCCCGACACTCCTCCCTATCTCTGTAACCTCCTCCAGCCCCTACAACCCTCCCTATCTCTGTAACCTCCTCCAGCCACTACAACCCTGCCTATCTCTGTAAACTCCTCCAGCCCCTACAACCCTCCCTATCTCTGTAACCTACTCCAGCCCCGACAACCCTCACTATCTCTGCAACACTCTCCAGCCCCTACACCTCTCACTATATCTGTAACCTCCTCCAGTCCTACAACCCTCCCTATCTCTGTAACATCCACCAGCCCCTACAACCCTCCCTATCTCTGTAACCTCCTCCAGCCACTACAACCGTGCCTATCTCTGTAACATCCTCCAACCCCTACAACCCTCCCTATCTCTGTAACCACCTCCAGCCCCTACACCCCTCCCTATCTCTGTAACCTCCTCCAGTCCTACAACCCTCCCTATCTCTGTAACCTCCTCCAGCCCCGAGACCCCTCCCTATCTATGTAACATCCTCCAGCCCTACAACCCTCTCATCTCTGTAAACTTCTCCAGCATCTACACCCCTCCCCATCTCTGTAACCTCCTCCAGCCCCTACAACCCTGCTTATCTCTGTAACCTCCTCCAGTCCTACAACCCTCACAATCTCTGTAGCTTCCCCAGCCCCTACAACACTCCCTATCTCTGTAACCTACACCAGCCCCTAGAAATCTCCCTATCTCTGTAACCTCTTGCAGCCCCTACAACCCTCCGAGAACTCTGTAACCTCCTCCAGCCCCTACAACCCTCCCTATCTCTGTAACCTCCTCCAGCCCCTACACCCCTCCCTATCTCTGTAACCTCCTCCAGTTCCACAACCCTCCCTATCTCTGTAACCTCCTCCAGCCCCTACAACCCTCCCTATCTCTGTAACCTCCTCCAGCACCTAGACCCCGCCTATCTCTGTAACATCCTCCAACCCCTACAACCCGCCCTATCTCTGTAACCTCCTCCAGCACCTAGACCCCTCCCTATCTCTGTAACCTCATCCAGCCCCTACAACACTCCCTATCTCTGCAACCTCCTCCAGTCCTACAACCCTCCCTATCTCTGTAACATCCTCCAGCCCCTACAACCCTGCCTATCTCAGTAACATCCTCCAACCCCTACAACCCGCCCTATCTCTGTAACCTCCTCCAGCACCTAGACCCCTCCCTATCTATGTAACCTCCTCCAGCCCTCCAACTCTTCCTCTCTCTGTAACCTCCTCCAGCCCCTACAACCCTCCCTATCTCTGTAAATTCCTCCAGCCCCTACACCCCTCCCTATCTCTGTAACCACCTCCAGCCCCTACAACCCTCCCGATCTCTGTAACCTCCTCCAGTCACGACAACCCTGCCTATCTCTGTAACCTCCTCCAGCCCCTACAACCCTCCCTATCTCTGTAACCTCCTCCAGCATTTACACCCCTCCCCATCTCTGTAACCTCCTCCAGCCCCTACAACCCTCCCTATCTCTGTAAGCTCCTCCAGCCACTACAACCGTGCCTATCTCTGTAACATCCTCCAACCCCTACAACCCTCCCTATCTCTGTAACCACCTCCAGCCCCTGCACCCCTCCCTATCTCTGTAACCTCCTCCAGTCCTACAACCCTCCCTATCTCTGTAATCTCCTCCAGCCCCGAGACCCCTCCCTATCTATGTAACATCCTCCAGCCCAACAACCCTCACAATCTCTGTAACCTCCTCCAGCATCTACACCCCTCCCAATCTCTGTAACCTCCTCCAGCCCCTACAACCCTCACAATCTCTGTAGCTTCCCCAGCCCCTACAACACTCCTTATCTCTGTAACCTACACCTGCCCCTAGAAATCTCCCTATTTCTGTAACCTCTTGCAGACCCTACAACCCTCCGAGAACTCTAACCTCCTCCAGCCCCTACAACCCTCCCTATCTCTGTAACCTCCTCCAGCCCCTACAACCCTCCCTATCTCTGTAACCTCCTCCAGCCCCTACAACCCTCCCTATCTCTGTAACCTCCTCCTGCCCCTACAACCCTCCCTGTGTAACTTCCTCCAGCCCCTACAACACTCCCTACCTCTGAAACCTCCTCCAGTCCCTACACCCCTCCCTATCTATGTAACCTCCTCCAGACCTACAACCCTCCCTATCTCTGTAACCTCCTCCAGCCCCTACAACCCTTCCTATCTCTGTAATCTACTCCAGACCCTACAACCCTCACTATCTCTGTAACACCCTCCAGCCCCTACACCTCTCACTATATCTGTAACCTCCTCCAGTCCTACAATCCTCCCTATCTCTGTAACCTCCTCCAGCCACTACAACCCTGCCTATCTCTGTAACATCCTCCAACCCCTATAACCCTCCCTATCTCTGTAACCACCTCCAGCCCCAACACCCCTCCCTATCTCTGTAACCTCCTCCAGTCCTACAACCCTCCCTATCTCTGTAACCTCCTCCAGCCCCTAGACCCCTCCCTATTTATGTAACCTCCACCAGCCCTACAACCCTCCCTATCTCTGTAACCTCCTCCAGCCCCTACAATCCTCCCTATCTCTGTAACCTCCTCCAGCACCTACAAACCTCACTATATCTGTAACCTCCTCCAGCCACGACAACCCTGCCTATCTCTGTAACATCCTCCAACCCCTACAACCCTCCCTATCTCTGTAACATCCTCCAACCCCTACAACCCTCCCTATCTCTGTAACCTCCTCCAGTCCTACAACCCTCCCTATCTCTGTAAGCACCTCAAGCCCCTAGACCCCTCTCTATCGATGTAACCTCCTCCAGCCCTACACCCCTCCCTATCTCTGTAACCTCCTCCAGCCCCTACAACCCTCCCTATCTCTGTAATCTCCTCCAGCACCTACAACCCTCACTATATCTGTAACCTCCTCCAGCCACTACAACACTGCCGATCTCTGTAACATCCTCCAACCCCTACAACCCTCCCTATCTCTGTAACTTCCTCCAGCCCCGACACTCCTCCCTATCTCTGTAACCTCCTCCAGCCCCTACAACCCTCCCTATCTCTGTAACCTCCTCCAGCCACTACAACCCTGCCTATCTCTGTAAACTCCTCCAGCCCCTACAACCCTCCCTATCTCTGTAACCTACTCCAGCCCCGACAACCCTCACTATCTCTGCAACACTCTCCAGCCCCTACACCTCTCACTATATCTGTAACCTCCTCCAGTCCTACAACCCTCCCTATCTCTGTAACATCCACCAGCCCCTACAACCCTCCCTATCTCTGTAACCTCCTCCAGCCACTACAACCGTGCCTATCTCTGTAACATCCTCCAACCCCTACAACCCTCCCTATCTCTGTAACCACCTCCAGCCCCTACACCCCTCCCTATCTCTGTAACCTCCTCCAGTCCTACAACCCTCCCTATCTCTGTAACCTCCTCCAGCCCCGAGACCCCTCCCTATCTATGTAACATCCTCCAGCCCTACAACCCTCTCATCTCTGTAAACTTCTCCAGCATCTACACCCCTCCCCATCTCTGTAACCTCCTCCAGCCCCTACAACCCTGCTTATCTCTGTAACCTCCTCCAGTCCTACAACCCTCACAATCTCTGTAGCTTCCCCAGCCCCTACAACACTCCCTATCTCTGTAACCTACACCAGCCCCTAGAAATCTCCCTATCTCTGTAACCTCTTGCAGCCCCTACAACCCTCCGAGAACTCTGTAACCTCCTCCAGCCCCTACAACCCTCCCTATCTCTGTAACCTCCTCCAGCCCCTACACCCCTCCCTATCTCTGTAACCTCCTCCAGTTCCACAACCCTCCCTATCTCTGTAACCTCCTCCAGCCCCTACAACCCTCCCTATCTCTGTAACCTCCTCCAGCACCTAGACCCCGCCTATCTCTGTAACATCCTCCAACCCCTACAACCCGCCCTATCTCTGTAACCTCCTCCAGCACCTAGACCCCTCCCTATCTCTGTAACCTCATCCAGCCCCTACAACACTCCCTATCTCTGCAACCTCCTCCAGTCCTACAACCCTCCCTATCTCTGTAACATCCTCCAGCCCCTACAACCCTGCCTATCTCAGTAACATCCTCCAACCCCTACAACCCGCCCTATCTCTGTAACCTCCTCCAGCACCTAGACCCCTCCCTATCTATGTAACCTCCTCCAGCCCTCCAACTCTTCCTCTCTCTGTAACCTCCTCCAGCCCCTACAACCCTCCCTATCTCTGTAAATTCCTCCAGCCCCTACACCCCTCCCTATCTCTGTAACCTCCTCCAGCCCCTACAACCCTCCCGATCTCTGTAACCTCCTCCAGTCACGACAACCCTGCCTATCTCTGTAACCTCCTCCAGCCCCTACAACCCTCCCTATCTCTGTAACCTCCTCCAGCATTTACACCCCTCCCCATCTCTGTAACCTCCTCCAGCCCCTACAACCCTCCCTATCTCTGTAAGCTCCTCCAGCCACTACAACCGTGCCTATCTCTGTAACATCCTCCAACCCCTACAACCCTCCCTATCTCTGTAACCACCTCCAGCCCCTGCACCCCTCCCTATCTCTGTAACCTCCTCCAGTCCTACAACCCTCCCTATCTCTGTAATCTCCTCCAGCCCCGAGACCCCTCCCTATCTATGTAACATCCTCCAGCCCAACAACCCTCACAATCTCTGTAACCTCCTCCAGCATCTACACCCCTCCCAATCTCTGTAACCTCCTCCAGCCCCTACAACCCTCACAATCTCTGTAGCTTCCCCAGCCCCTACAACACTCCTTATCTCTGTAACCTACACCTGCCCCTAGAAATCTCCCTATTTCTGTAACCTCTTGCAGACCCTACAACCCTCCGAGAACTCTAACCTCCTCCAGCCCCTACAACCCTCCCTATCTCTGTAACCTCCTCCAGCCCCTACAACCCTCCCTATCTCTGTAACCTCCTCCAGCCCCTACAACCCTCCCTATCTCTGTAACCTCCTCCTGCCCCTACAACCCTCCCTGTGTAACTTCCTCCAGCCCCTACAACACTCCCTACCTCTGAAACCTCCTCCAGTCCCTACACCCCTCCCTATCTATGTAACCTCCTCCAGACCTACAACCCTCCCTATCTCTGTAACCTCCTCCAGCCCCTACAACCCTTCCTATCTCTGTAATCTACTCCAGACCCTACAACCCTCACTATCTCTGTAACACCCTCCAGCCCCTACACCTCTCACTATATCTGTAACCTCCTCCAGTCCTACAATCCTCCCTATCTCTGTAACCTCCTCCAGCCACTACAACCCTGCCTATCTCTGTAACATCCTCCAACCCCTATAACCCTCCCTATCTCTGTAACCACCTCCAGCCCCAACACCCCTCCCTATCTCTGTAACCTCCTCCAGTCCTACAACCCTCCCTATCTCTGTAACCTCCTCCAGCCCCTAGACCCCTCCCTATTTATGTAACCTCCACCAGCCCTACAACCCTCCCTATCTCTGTAACCTCCTCCAGCCCCTACAATCCTCCCTATCTCTGTAACCTCCTCCAGCACCTACAAACCTCACTATATCTGTAACCTCCTCCAGCCACGACAACCCTGCCTATCTCTGTAACATCCTCCAACCCCTACAACCCTCCCTATCTCTGTAATTTCCTCCAGCCCCTACACCCCTCCCTATTTCTGTAACCTCCTCCAGCCCCTACAACCCTCCCTATCTCTGTAAACTCCTCCAGCCACTACAACCCTGCCTATCTCTGTAAACTCCTCCAGCCCCGACAACCCTCACTATCTCTGTAACACCCTCCAGCACCTACACCTCTCACTATATCTGTAACCTCCTCCAGTCCTACAACCCTCCCTATCTCTGTAACATCCTCCAGCCCCTACAACCCTCCCTATCTCTGTAACCTCCTACAGCCACTACAACCCTGCCTATCTCTGTAACATCCTCCAACCCCTACAACCCTCCCTATCTCTGTAACCACCTCCAGCCCCTATACCCCTCCCTATCTCTGTAACCTCCTCCAGTCCTACAACCCTCCCTATCTCTGTAACCTCCTCCAGCCCCTAGACCCCTCCCTATCTATGTAACCTCCTCCAGCCCTACAACCCTCTCTATCTCTGTAACCTCTTCCAGCATCTACACGCCTCCCCATCTCTGTAACCTCCTCCAGCCCCTACACCCTCCCTATCACTGTAACCTCCTCAAGCCCCTACAACCCTGCCTATCTCTGTAACCTCCTCCAGTCCTACAACCCTCACAATCTCTGTAGCCATCCCAGCCCCTACAACATTCCCTATCTCTGTAACCTACACCAGCCCCTAGAAATCTCCCTATCTCTGTAACCTCTTGCAGCCCCTACAACCCTCCGAGAACTCTGTAACCTCCTCCAGCCCCTACAAACCTCCCTATCTCTGTAACCACCTCCAGCCCCTACACCCCTCCCTATCTCTGTAACCGCCTCCAGTCTTACAACCCTCCCTATCTCTGTAACCTCCTCCAGCCCCTAGACACCTCCCTATCCATGTAACCTCCTCCAGCCCTACAACCCTCCCTATCCCTGTAACCTCCTCCAGCCCCTACAACCCTCCCTATCTCTGTAACCTCCTCCAGCACCTACAACCATCACTATATCGGTAACCTCCTCCAGCCACTACAAATCTGCCTATCTCTGTAACATCCTCCAACCCCTACAACACTTCCTATCTCTGTAACCTCCTCCAGTCCTACAAACCTCCCTATCTCTGTAAACACCTCAAGCCCCTAGACCCCTCCCTATCTATGTAACCTCCTCCAGCCCTACACCCCTCCCTATCTCTGTAACCTCCTCCAGCCCCTACAACCTTCCCTATCTCTGTAACCTCCTCCAGCATCTACAACCCTCACTATATCTGTAACCTCCTCCAGCCCCTACACCCCTCCCTATCTCTGTAACCTCCTCCAGCCCCTACACCCCTCCCTATCTCTGTAACCTCCTCCAGCCACTACAACCCTGCCTATCTCTGTAACATCCTCCAACCCCTACATCCCTCCCTATCTCTGTAACTTCCTCCAGCCCCTACACCCCTCCCTATCTCTGTAACCACCTCCAACCCCCTACACCCCTCCCTCTCTCTGTAACCTCCTCCAGCCTCTACACCACTCCCTATCTATGTAACCTCCTCCAGCCCTACAACCCTCCCTATCTCTGTAACCTCCTCCAGCCCCTACAACCCTCCCTATCTCTGTAACCTACTCCAGCCCCGACAACCGTCACTATCTCTGTAACACCTTCCAGCCCCTACACCTCTCACTATATCTGTAACATCCTCCAGCCTCTACAACCCTCCCTATCTCTGTAACCTCCTCCAGCCACTACAACCCTGCCTATCTCTGTAACATCCTCCAACCCCTACAACCCTCCCTATCTCTGTAACCTCCTCCAGCACCTAGAACCCTCCCTATCTATGTAACCTCCTCCAGCCCCTACAAACCTCCCTATCTCTGTAAATTCCTCCAGCCCCTACACCCCTCCCTATCTCTGTAACCTCCTCCAGCATTTACACCCCACCCCATCTCTGTAACCTCCTCCAGCCCCTACAACCCTGCCTATCTCTGTAACCTCCTCCTGTCCTACAACCCTCACAATCTCTGTAACTTCCCTGGCCCCTACAACACTCCCTATCTCTGTAACCTACACCAGCCCCTAGAAATCTCCCTATTTCTGTAACCTCTTGCAGACACTACAACCCTCCGAGAACTCTGTAACCTCCTCCAGCCCCTACAAACCTCCCTATCTCTGTAACCTCCTCCAGCCCCTACAACCCTCCCTATCTCTGTAACCTCCTCCAGCCCCTACAACCCTCCCTATCTCTGTAACCTCCTCCTGCCCCTACAACCCTCCCTATCTGTGTAACTTCCTCCAGCTCCTACAACACTCCCTATCTCTGTAACCTCCTCCAGCCCCTACACCCTCCCTATCACTGTAACCTCCTCCAGCCCCTACAAACCTCCCTATCTCTGCAACCTCCTCCAGTTCCACAACCCTCCCTAACTCTGAAACCTCCTCCAGCTCCACAACACCCCCTATCTCAGTAACCTCCTCCAGCCCCTACACCCCTCCCTATCTCTGTATCCTCCTCCAACCCCTACACCCCTCCCTATCTCTGTAACCTCATCCAGCCCCTACAACCCTCCCTATCTCTGTAACCTCCTCCTGCCCCTACAACCTTCCCTATCTGTGTAACTTCCTCCAGCCCCTACAACACTCCCTATCTCTGTAACCGCCTCCAGTCTTACAACCCTCCCTATCTCTGTAACCTCCTCCAGCCCCTAGACACCTCCCTATCTATGTAACCTCCTCCAGCCCTACAACCCTCCCTATCCCTGTAACCTCCTCCAGCCCTACAACCCTCCCTATCCCTGTAACCTCCTCCAGCCCCTACACCCCTCCCTATCTATGTAACCTCCTCCAGACCTACAATCCTCCCTATCTCTGTAACCTCCTGCAGCCCCTACAACCCTCCCTATCTCTGTAACTTCCTCCAGTCCTACAACCCTCCCTATCTCTGTAACATCCTCCAGCCCATACAACCCTCCCTATCTCTGTAACCTCCTCCAGTCACTACAACCCTGCCTATCTCTGTAACCTCCTCCAGCCCCTACAACCCTCCCTATCTCTGTAACCTACTCCAGAATTTACACCCCTCCCCATCTCTGTAACCTACTCCAGCCCCTACAACCCTCCCTATCTCTGTAACCTCCTCCAGCCACGACAACCGTGCCTATCTCTGTAACATCCTCCAACCCCTACAACCCTCCCTATCTCTGTAACCACCTCCAGCCCCTACACCCCTCCCTATCTCTGTAACCTCCTCCAGTCCTACAACCCTCCCTATCTCTGTAACCTCCTCCAGCCCCGAGACCCCTCCCTATCTATGTAACATCCTCCAGCCCAACAACCCTCTCAATCTCTGTAACCTCCTCCAGCATCTACACCCCTCCCCATCTCTGTAACCTCCTCCAGCCCCTACAACCCTCACAATCTCTGTAGCTTCCGCAGTCCCTACAACACTCCTTATCTCTGTAACCTACACCTGCCCCGAGAAATCTCCCTATTTCTGTAACCTCTTGCAGACCCTACAACCCTCCGAGAACTCTGTAACCTCCTCCAGCCCCTACAACCCTCCCTATCTCTGTAACCTCCTCCAGCCCCTACAACCCTCCCTATCTCTGTCACCTCCTCCAGCCCCTACAACCCTCCCTATCTCTGTAACCTCCTCCAGCCCCTACAACCCTCCCTATCTCTGTAACCTCCTCCAGCCCCTACAACCCTCCCTATCTCTGTAACCTCCTCCTGCTCCTACAACCCTCCCTATCTCTGTAACCTCCTCCAGCCCCTACAACCCTCCCTATCTCTGTAACCTCCTCCTGCCCCTACAACCCTCCCTATCTGTGTAACCTCCTCCAGCCCCTACAACACTCCCTACCTCTGTAACCTCCTCCAGCCCCTACACCCCTCCCTATCTATGTAACCTCCTCCAGACCTACAACCCTCCCTATCTCTGTAACCTCCTCCAGCCCCTACAACCCTCCCTATCTCTGTAATCTACTCCAGACCCTACAACCCTCACTATCTCTGTAACACCCTCCAGCCCCGACACCTCTCACTATATCTGTAACCTCCTCCAGTCCTACAATCCTCCCTATCTCTGTAACCTCCTCCAGCCACTACAACCCTGCCTATCTCTGTAACATCCTCCAACCCCCATAACCCTCCCTATCTCTGTAACCACCTCCAGCCACAACACCCCTCCCTATCTCTGTAACCTCCTCCAGCCTACAACCCTCCCTATCTCTGTAACCTCCTCCAGCCCCTAGACCCCTCCCTATTTATGTAACCTCCACCAGCCCTAAAACCCTCCCTATCTCTGTAACCTCCTCCAGCCCCTACAATCCTCCCTATCTCTGTAACCTCCTCCAGCACCTACAACCCTCACTATATCTGTAACCTCCTCCAGCCACTACAACCCTGCCTATCTCTGTAACATCCTCCAACCCCTACAACCCTCCCTATCTCTGTAATTTCCTCCAGCCCCTACACCCCTCCCTATCTCTGTAACCTCCTCCAGCCCCTACAACCCTCCCTATCTCTGTAAACTCCTCCAGCCACTACAACCCTGCCTATCTCTGTAAACTCCTCCAGCCCCTACAACCCTCACTATCTCTGTAACACCCTCCAGCACCTACACCTCTCACTATATCTGTAACCTCCTCCAGTCCTACAACCCTCCCTATCTCTGTAACATCCTCCAGCCCCAACAACCCTCCCTATCTCTGTAACCTACTCCAGCCACTACAACCCTGCCTATCTCTGTAACATCCTCCAACCCCTACAACCCTCCCTATCTCTGTAACCACCTCCAGCCCCTATACCCCTCCCTATCTCTGTAACCTCCTCCAGTCCTACAACCCTCCCTATCTCTGTAACCTCCTCCAGCCCCTAGACCCATCCCTATCTATGTAACCTCCTCCAGCCCTACAACCCTCCCTATCTCTGTAACCTCTTCCAGCATCTACACCCCTCCCCATCTCTGTAACCTCCTCCAGCCCCTAAACCCTCCCTATCACTGTAACCTCCTCAAGCCCCTACAACCCTGCCTATCTCTGTAACCTCCTCCAGTCCTACAACCCTCACAATCTCTGTAGCCATCCCAGCCCCTACAACACTCCCTATCTCTGTAACCTACACCAGCCCCTAGAAATCTCCCTATCTCTGTAACCTCTTGCAGCCCCTACAACCCTCCGAGAACTCTGTAACCTCCTCCAGCCCCTACAAACCTCCCTATCTCTGCAACCTCCTCCAGTTCCACAACCCTCCCTAACTCTGTAACCTCCTCCAGCTCCACAACACCCCCTATCTCAGTAACCTCCTCCAGCCCCTACACCCCTCCCTATCTCTGTAACCTCCTCCATCCCCTGCACCCCTCCCTATCTCTGTAACGTCATCCAGCCCCTACAACCCTCCCTATCTCTGTAACCTCCTCCTGCCCCTACAACCTTCCCTATCTGTGTAACTTCCTCCAGCCCCTACAACACTCCCTATCTCTGTAACCACCTCCAGCCCCTACACCCCTCCCTATCTCTGTAACCTCCTCCAGTCTTACAACCCTCCCTATCTCTGTAACCTCCTCCAGCCCCTAGACACCTCCCTATCTATGTAACCTCCTCCAGCCCTACAACCCTCCCTATCCCTGTAACCTCCTCCAGCCCCTACAACCCTCCCTATCTCTGTAACCTCCTCCAGCACCTCCAACCATCACTATATCGGTAACCTCCTCCAGCCACGACAAATCTGCCTATCTCTGTAACATCCTCCAACCCCTACAACCCTTCCTATCTCTGTAACCTCCTCCAGTCCTACAACCCTCCCTATCTCTGTAAACACCTCAAGCCCCTAGACCCCTCCCTATCTATGTAACCTCCTCCAGCCCTACACCCCTCCCTATCTCTGTAACCTCCTCCAGCCCCTACAACCCTCCCTATCTCTGTAACCTCCTCCAGCACCTACAACCCTCACTATATCTGTAACCTCCTCCAGCCACTACAACCCTGCCTCTCTCTGTAACAAACTCCAACCCCTACAACCCTCCCTATCTCTGTAACTTCCTCCAGCCCCTACACCCCTCCCTATCTCTGTAACCTCCTCCAGCCCCTACAACCCTCCCTATCTCTGTAAACTCCTCCAGCCACTGCAACCCTGCCTATCTCTGTAAACTCCTCCAGCCCCTACAACCCTCCTTATCTCTGTAACCTACTCCAGCCCCTACAACCCTCACTATCTCTGCAACATCCTCCAGCCCCTACACCTCTCACTATATCTGTAACCTCCTCCAGTACTACAACACTCCCTATCTCTGTAACATCCTCCAGCCCCTACAACCCTCCCTATCTCTGTAACCTCCTCCAGCCCCTACACCCCTCCCTATCTCTGTAACCTCCTCCAGTCCTCCAACCCTCCCTATCTCTGTAACCTCCTCCAGCCCCTAGACCCCTCCCTATCTATGTAACCTCCTCCAGCCCTACAACCCTCACAATCTCTGTAGCTTCCCCAGCCCCTACAACACTCCCTATCTCTGTAACCTACACCAGCCCCTAGAAATCTCCCTATCTCTGCAACCTCTTGCAGCCCCTACAACCCTCCGAGAACTCTGTAACCTCCTCCAGCCCCTACAACCCTCCCTATCTCTGTAACCTCCTCCAGCCCCTACACCCCTCCCTATCTCTGTAACCTCCCCCAGCCCCTACAACCGTCCCTATCTCTGTAACCTCCTCCAGCCACTACAACCCTGCCTATCTCTGTAACCTCCTCCAGCCCCTACAACCCTCCCTATCTCTGTAACCTACTCCAGCCGCTACAACCCTCACTATCTCTGTAACACCCTCCAGCCCCCACACCTCTCACTATATCTGTAACCTCCTCCAGTCCTACAACCCTCCCTATCTCTGTAACCTCCTCCAGCCACTACAACCCTGCCTATCTCTGTAACCACCTCCAGCCCCTACACACCTCCCTATCTCTGTAACCTCCTCCAGTCCTACAACCCTCCCTATCTCTGTAACCTCCTCCAGCCCCTTGACCCCTCCCTATCTATGTAACCTCCTGCAGCCCTGCAACCCTCCCTATCTCTGTAACCTCCTCCAGCCCCTGCAACCCTCCCTATCTCTGTAACCTCCTCCAACCCCTACAACCCTCCCGATCTCTGTAACCACCTCCAGCCCCTACACCCCTCCCTATCTCTGTAACCTCCTCCAGTCCTACAACCCTCCCTATCTCTGTAACCTCCTCCAGCCCCGAGACCCCTCCCTATCTATGTAACATCCTCCAGCCCAACAACCCTCTCAATCTCTGTAACCTCCTCCAGCATCTACACCCCTCCCCATCTCTGTAACCTCCTCCAGCCCCTACAACCCTCACAATCTCTGTAGCTTCCCCAGCACCTACAACACTCCTTATCTCTGTAACCTACACCTGCCCCGAGAAATCTCCCTATTTCTGTAACCTCTTGCAGACCCTACAACCCTCCGAGAACTCTGTAACCTCCTCCAGCCCCTACAACCCTCCCTATCTCTGTAACCTCCTCCAGCCCCTACAACCCTCCCTATCTCTGTAACCTCCTCCAGCCCCTACAACCCTCCCTATCTCTGTAACCTCCTCCAGCCCCTACAACCCTCCCTATCTCTGTAACCTCCTCCAGCCCCTACAACCCTCCCTATCTCTGTAACATCCTCCTGCCCCTACAACCCTCCCTATCTCAGTAACCTCCTCCAGCCCCTACAACCCTCCCTATCTCTGTAACCTCCTCCTGCCTCTACAACCCTCCCTATCTGTGTAACTTCCTCCAGCCCCTACAACACTCCCTACCTCTGTAACCTCCTCCAGCCCCTACACCCCTCCCTATCTATGTAACCTCCTCCAGACCTACAACCCTCCCTATCTCTGTAACCTCCTCCAGCCCCTACAACCCTCCCTATCTCTGTAATCTACTCCAGACCCTACAACCCTCACTATCTCTGTAACACCCTCCAGCCCCTACACCTCTCACTATATCTGTAACCTCCTCCAGTCCTACAATCCTCCCTATCTCTGTAACCTCCTCCAGCCACTACAACCCTGCCTATCTCTGGAACATCCTCCAACCCCCATAACCCTCCCTATCTCTGTAACCACATCCAGCCACAACACCCCTCCCTATCTCTGTAACCTCCTCCAGCCTACAACCCTCCCTATCTCTGTAACCTCCTCCAGCCCCTAGACCCCTCCCTATTTATGTAACCTCCACCAGCCCTACAACCCTCCCTATCTCTGTAACCTCCTCCAGCCCCTACAATCCTCCCTATCTCTGTAATCTCCTCCAGCACCGACAACCCTCACTATATCTGTAACCTCCTCCAGCCACTACAACCCTGCCTATCTCTGTAACATCCTCCAACCCCTACAACCCTCCCTATCTCTGTAATTTCCTCCAGCCCCTACACCCCTCCCTATCTCTGTAACCTCCTCCAGCCCCTACAACCCTCCCTATCTCTGTAAACTCCTCCAGCCACTACAACCCTGCCTATCTCTGTAAACTCCTCCAGCCCCTACAACCCTCACTATCTCTGTAACACCCTCCAGCACCTACACCTCTCACTATATCTGTAACCTCCTCCAGTCCTACAACCCTCCCTAACTCTGTAACATCCTCCAACCCCTACAACCCTCCCTATCTCTGTAACCACCTCCAGCCCCTATACCACTCCCTATCTCTGTAACCTCCTCCAGTCCTACAACCCTCCCTATCTCTGTAACCTCCTCCAGCCCCTAGACCCATCCCTATCTATGGAACCTCCTCCAGCCCTACAACCCTCCCTATCTCTGTAACCTCTTCCAGCATCTACACCCCTCCCCATCTCTGTAACCTCCTCCAGCCCCTACACCCTCCCTATCACTGTAACCTCCTCAAGCCCCTACAACCCTGCCTATCTCTGTAACCTCCTCCAGTCCTACAACCCTCACAATCTCTGTAGCCATCCCAGCCGCTACAACACTCCCTATCTCTGTAACCTACACCAGCCCCTAGAAATCTCCCTATCTCTGTAACCTCTTGCAGCCCCTACAACCCTCCGAGAACTCTGTAACCTCCTCCAGCCCCTACAAACCTCCCTATCTCTGCAACCTCCTCCAGTTCCACAACCCTCCCTAACTCTGTAACCTCCTCCAGCTCCACAACACCCCCTATCTCAGTAACCTCCTCCAGCCCCTACACCCCTCCCTATCTCTGTATCCTCCTCCAACCCCTACACTCCTCCCTATCTCTGTAACCTCATCCAGCCTCTACAACCCTCCCTATCTCTGTAACCTCCTCCTGCCCCTACAACCTTCCCTATCTGTGTAACTTCCTCCAGCCCCTACAACACTCCCTATCTCTGTAACCACCTCCAGCCCCTACACCCCTCCCTATCTCTGTAACCTCCTCCAGTCTTACAACCCTCCCTATCTCTGTAACCTCCTCCAGCCGCTAGACACCTCCCTATCTATGTAACCTCCTCCAGCCCTACAACCCTCCCTATCCCTGTAAACTCCTCCAGCCCTACAACCCTCCCTATCCCTGTAACCTCCTCCAGCCCCTACACCCCTCCCTATCTATGTAACCTCCTCCAGACCTACAATTCTCCCTATCTCTGTAACCTCCTCCAGCCCCTACAACCCTCCCTATCTCTGTAACCTCCTCCAGTCCTACAACTCTCCCTATCTCTGTAACATCCTCCAGCCCATACAACCCTCCCTATCTCTGTAACCTCCTCCAGTCACTACAACCCTGCCTATCTCTGTAACCTCCTCCAGCCCCTACAACCCTCCCTATCTCTGTAACCTCCTCCAGAATTTACACCCCTCCCCATCTCTGTAACCTCCTCCAGCCCCTACAACCCTCCCTATCTCTGTAACCTCCTCCAGCCACGACAACCGTGCCTATCTCTGTAACATCCTCCAACCCCTACAACCCTCCCTATGTCTGTAACCACCTCCAGCCCCTACACCCCTCCCTATCTCTGTAACCTCCTCCAGTCCTACAACCCTCCCTATCTCTGTAACCTCCTCCAGCCCCGAGACCCCTCCCTATCTATGTAACATCCTCCAGCCCAACAACCCTCTCAATCTCTGTAACCTCCTCCAGCATCTACACCCCTCCCCATCTCTGTAACCTCCTCCAGCCCCTACAACCCTCACAATCTCTGTAGCTTCCCCAGCACCTACAACACTCCTTATCTCTGTAACCTACACCTGCCCCGAGAAATCTCCCTATTTCTGTAACCTCTTGCAGACCCTACAACCCTCCGAGAACTCTGTAACCTCCTCCAGCCCCGACAACCCTCCCTATCTCTGTAACCTCCTCCAGCCCCTACAACCCTCCCTATCTCTGTAACCTCCTCCAGCCCCTACAACCCTCCCTATCTCTGTAACCTCCTCCAGCCCCTACAACCCTCCCTATCTCTGTAACCTCCTCCAGCCCCTACAACCCTCCCTATCTCTGTAACCTCCTCCTGCCCCTACAACCCTCCCTATCTCTGTAACCTCCTCCAGCCCCTACAACCCTCCCTATCTCTGTAACCTCCTCCTGCCCCTACAACCCTCCCTATCTGTGTAACTTCCTCCAGCCCCTACAACACTCCCTACCTCTGTAACCTCCTCCAGCCCCTACACCCCTCCCTATCTATGTAACCTCCTCCAGACCTACAACCCTCCCTATCTCTGTAACCTCCTCCAGCCCCTACAACCCTCCCTATCTCTGTAATCTACTCCAGACCCTACAACCCTCACTATCTCTGTAACACCCTCCAGCCCCGACACCTCTCACTATATCTGTAACCTCCTCCAGTCCTACAATCCTCCCTATCTCTGTAACCTCCTCCAGCCACTACAACCCTGCCTATCTCTGTAACATCCTCCAACCCCCATAACCCTCCCTATCTCTGTAACCACCTCCAGCCACAACACCCCTCCCTATCTCTGTAACCTCCTCCAGCCTACAACCCTCCCTATCTCTGTAACCTCCTCCAGCCCCTAGACCCCTCCCTATTTATGTAACCTCCACCAGCCCTACAACCCTCCCTATCTCTGTAACCTCCTCCAGCCCCTACAATCCTCCCTATCTCTGTAACCTCCTCCAGCACCTACAACCCTCACTATATCTGTAACCTCCTCCAGCCACTACAACCCTGCCTATCTCTGTAACATCCTCCAACCCCTACAACCCTCCCTATCTCTGTAATTTCCTCCAGCCCCTACACCCGTCCCTATCTCTGTAACCTCCTCCAGCCCCTACAACCCTCCCTATCTCTGTAAACTCCTCCAGCCACTACAACACTGCCTATCTCTGTAAACTCCTCCAGCCCCTACAACCCTCACTATCTCTGTAACACCCTCCAGCACCTACACCTCTCACTATATCTGCAACCTCCTCCAGTCCTACAACCCTCCCTATCTCTGTAACATCCTCCAGCCCCTACAACCCTCCCTATCTCTGTAACCTACTCCAGCCACTACAACCCTGCCTATCTCTGTAACATCCCCCAACCCCTACAACCCTCCCTATCTCTGTAACCACCTCCAGCCCCTATACCCCTCCCTATCTCTGTAACCTCCTCCAGTCCTACAACCCTCCCTATCTCTGTAACCTCCTCCAGCCCCTAGACCCATCCCTATCTATGTAACCTCCTCCAGCCCTACAACCCTCCCTATCTCTGTAACCTCTTCCAGCATCTACACCCCTCCCCATCTCTGTAACCTCCTCCAGCCCCTACACCCTCCCTATCACTGTAACCTCCTCAAGCCCCTACAACCCTGCCTATCTCTGTAACCTCCTCCAGTCCTACAACCCTCACAATCTCTGTAGCCATCCCAGCCCCTACAACACTCCCTATCTCTGTAACCTACACCAGCCCCTAGAAATCTCCCTATCTCTGTAACCTCTTGCAGCCCCTACAACCCTCCGAGAACTCTGTAACCTCCTCCAGCCCCTACAAACCTCCCTATCTCTGCAACCTCCTCCAGTTCCACAACCCTCCCTAACTCTGTAACCTCCTCCAGCTCCACAACACCCCCTATCTCAGTAACCTCCTCCAGCCCCTACACCCCTCCCTATCTCTGTAAACTCCTCCAACCCCTACACCCCTCCCTATCTCTGTAACGTCATCCAGCCACTACAACCCTCCCTATCTCTGTAACCTCCTCCTGCCCCTACAACCTTCCCTATCTGTGTAACTTCCTCCAGCCCCTACAACACTCCCTATCTCTGTAACCACCTCCAGCCCCTACACCCCTCCCTATCTCTGTAACCTCCTCCAGTCTTACAACCCTCCCTATCTCTGTAACCTCCTCCAGCCCCTAGACACCTCCCTATCTATGTAACCTCCTCCAGCCCTACAACCCTCCCTATCCCTGTAACCTCCTCCAGCCCCTACAACCCTCCCTATCTCTGTAACCTCCTCCAGCACCTACAACCATCACTATATCGGTAACCTCCTCCAGCCACGACAAATCTGCCTATCTCTGTAACATCCTCCAACCCCTACAACCCTTCCTATCTCTGTAACCTCCTCCAGTCCTACAACCCTCCCTATCTCTGTAAACACCTCAAGCCCCTAGACCCCTCCCTATCTATGTAACCTCCTCCAGCCCTACACCCCTCCCTATCTCTGTAACCTCCTCCAGCCCCTACAAACCTCCCTATCTCTGTAACCTCCTCCAGCATCTACAACCCTCACTATATCTGTAACCTCCTCCAGCCACTACAACCCTGCCTATCTCTGTAACATCCTCCAACCCCTACAACCCTCCCTATCTCTGTAACTTCCTCCAGCCCCTACACCCCTCCCTATCTCTGTAACCACCTCCAGCCCCTACACCCCTCCCTATCTCTGTAACCTCCTCCAGACCTACAATCCGCCCTATCTCTGTAACCACCTGCAACCCCCTACACCCCTCCCTCTCTCTGTAACCTCCTCCAGCCTCTACACCACTCCCTATCTATGTAACCTCCTCCAGCCCTACAACCCTCCCTATCTCTGTAACCTCCTCCAGCCCCTACAACCCTCCCTATCTCTGTAACCTACTCCAGCCCCGACAACCGTCACTATCTCTGTAACACCCTCCAGCCCCTACACCTCTCACTCTCTCTGTAACCTCCTCCAGCACCTAGAACCCTCCCTATCTATGTAACCTCCTCCAGCCCTACAACCCTCCCTCTCTCTGTAATCTCCTCCAGCCCCTACAACCCTCCCTATCTCTGTAAATTCCTCCAGCCCCTACACCCCTCCCTATCTCTGTAACCTCCTCCAGCATTTACACCCCTCCCCATCTCTGTAACCTCCTCCAGCCCCTACAACCCTGCCTATCTCTGTAACCTCCTCCTGTCCCACAACCCTCACAATCTCTGTAGCTTCCCCAGCCCCTACAACACTCCCTATCTCTGTAACCTACACCAGCCCCTAGAAATTTCCCTATTTCTGTAACCTCTTGCAGACCCTACAACCCTCCGAGAACTCTGTAACCTCCTCCAGCCCCTACAACCCTCCCTATCTCTTTAACCTCCTCCAGCCCCTACAACCCTCACTATCTCTGTAACCTCCTCCAGCCCCTACAACCCTCCCTATCTATGTAACCTCCTCCAGACCTACAACCCTCCCTATCTCTGTAACCTCCTCCAGCCCCTACAACCCTCCCTATCTCTGTAACCTCCTCCAGTCCTACAACCCTCCCTATCTCTGTAACATCCTCCAGCCCCTACAACCCTCCCTATCTCTGTAACCTCCTCCAGCCACTACAACCCTGCCTATCTCTGTAACATCCTCCAACCTCTCTAACCCTCCCTATCTCTGTAACCACCTCCAGCCCCAACACCCCTCCCTATCTCTGTAACCTCCTCCAGTCCTACAACACTCCCTATCTCTGTAGCCTCCTCCAGCTCCACAACACCCCCTATCTCAGTAACCTCCTCCAGCCTCTACACCCCTCCCTATCTCTGTAACCTCCTCCAGCCCCTAAACCCGTCCCTATCTCCGTAACCATATCCAGCCCCTACAACCCTCCCTATCTCTGTAACCTCCTCCTGCCCCTACAACCCTCCCTATCAGAGTAACCTCCTCCAGCCCCTACAACACTCCCTATCTCTGTAACCACCTCCAGCCCCTACACCCCACTCTATCTCTGTAACCTCCTCCAGTCCTGCAATCCTCCCTATCTCTGTAACATCCTCCAGCCCCTACAACCCTCCCTATCTCTGTAACCTCCTCCAGCCACTACAACCCTGCCTATCTCTGTAACCTCCTCCAGCCCCTACAACCCTCCCTATCTCCGTAATCTCCTCCAGCACCTACAACCCTCACTATATCGGTAACCTCCTCCAGCCACTACAAACCTGCCTATCTCTGTAACATCCTCCAACCCCTACAACCCTCCATATCTCTGTAACCTCCTCCAGTCCTACAACCCTCCCTATCTCTGTAAACTCCTCAAGACCCTAGACCCCTCCCTATCTATGTAACCTCCTCCAGCCCTACACCCCTCCCTATCTCTGTAACCTCCTCCAGCCCCTACAACCCTCCCTATCTCTGTAACCTCCTCCAGCACCTACAACCCTCACTATATCTGTAACCTCCTCCAGCCACTACAACCCTGCCTATCTCTGTAACAAACTCCAACCCCTACAACCCTCCCTATCTCTGTAACTTCCTCCAGCCCCTACACCCCTCCCTATCTCTGTAACCTCCTCCAGCCCCTACAACCCTCCCTATCTCTGTAAACTCCTCCAGCCACTGCAACCCTGCCTATCTCTGTAAACTCCTCCAGCCCCTACAACCCTCCTTATCTCTGTAACCTACTCCAGCCCCTACAACCCTCACTATCTCTGCAACACCCTCCAGCCCCTACACCTCTCACTATATCTGTAACCTCCTCCAGTACTACAACACTCCCTATCTCTGTAACATCCTCCAGCCCCTACAACCCTCCCTATCTCTGTAACCTCCTCCAGCCCCTACACCCCTCCCTATCTCTGTAACCTCCTCCAGTCCTCCAACCCTCCCTATCTCTGTAACCTCCTCCAGCCCCTAGACCCCTCCCTATCTATGTAACCTCCTCCAGCCCTACAACCCTCACAATCTCTGTAGCTTCCCCAGCCCCTACAACACTCCCTATCTCTGTAACCAACACCAGCCCCTAGAAATCTCCCTATCTCTGCAACCTCTTGCAGCCCCTACAACCCTCCGAGAACTCTGTAACCTCCTCCAGCCCCTACAACCCTCCCTATCTCTGTAACCTCCTCCAGCCCCTACACCCCTCCCTATCTCTGTAACCTCCCCCAGCCCCTACAACCCTCCCTATCTCTGTAACCTCCTCCAGCCACTACAACCCTGCCTATCTCTGTAACCTCCTCCAGCCCCTACAACCCTCCCTATCTCTGTAACCTACTCCAGCCCCTACAACCCTCACTATCTCTGTAACACCCTCCAGCCCCCACACCTCTCACTATATCTGTAACCTCCTCCAGTCCTACAACCCTCCCTATCTCTGTAACCTCCTCCAGCCACTACAACCCTGCCTATCTCTGTAACCTCCTCCAACCCCTACAACCCTCCCTATCTCTGTAACCACCTCCAGCCCCTACACACCTCCCTATCTCTGTAACCTCCTCCAGTCCTACAACTCTCCCTATCTCTGTAACCTCCTCCAGCCCCTTGACCCCTCCCTATCTATGTAACCTCCTGCAGCCCTGCAACCCTCCCTATCTCTGTAACCTCCTCCAGCCCCTGCAACCCTCACTATATCGGTAACCTCCTCCAGCCACTACAAACCTGCCTATCTCTGTAACATCCTCCAACCCCTACAACCCTCCATATCTCTGTAACCTCCTCCAGTCCTACAACCCTCCCTATCTCTGTAAACTCCTCAAGGCCCTAGACCCCTCCCTATCTATGTAACCTCCTCCAGACCTACACCCCTCCATCCCTATCTCTGTAACCTCCTCCAGCCCCTACAACCCTCCCTATCTCTGTAACCTCCTCCAGCACCTACAACCCTCACGATATCTGTAACCTCCTCCAGCGACTACAAACCTGCCTATCTCTTTAACAACCTCCAACCCCTACAACCCTCCCTATCTCTGTAACCTACTCCAGCCCCTACAACCCTCACTATCTCTGTAACCTCCTCCAGCCCCTACACCCCTCCCTATCTCTGTAACCTCCACCAGCCCTACAACCCGTCCTATCTCTGTAAACTCCTCCAGCCCCCTACACCCCTCCCTATCTCTGTAACCTCCTCCAGCCCCTACACCCCTCCCTATCTATGTAACCTCCTCCAGCCCTACTACCCTCCCTATCTCTGTAACCTCCTCCAGCCCCTACAACCCTCCCTATCTCTGTAACCTACTCCAGCCCATACAACCCTCACTATCTCTGTAACACCCTCCAGCCCCTACACCTCTCACTATATCTGTAACCTCCTCCAGTCCTACAACCCTCCCTATCTCTGTAACATCCTCCAGCCCCTACAACCATCCCTATCTCTGTAACCTCCTCCAGCCACTACAACCCTGCCTATCTCTGTAACCTCCTCCAACCCCTACAACACTCCCTATCTCTGTAACCACCTCCAGCCCCGACACCCCTCCCTATCTCTGTAACCTCCTCCAGTCCTAGAACCCTCCCTATCTCTGTAACCTCCTCCAGCCCCTAGACCCCTCCCTATCTATGTAACCTCCTCCAGCCCTACAACCCTCCCTATCTCTTTAACCTCCTCCAGCCCCTACAACCCTCCCTATCTCTGTAACCTCCTCCAGCACCTACAACCCTCACTATATCTGTAACCTCCTCCAGCCGCTACAACCCTGCCTATCTCTGTAACATCCTCCAACCCCTACAACCCTCCCTATCTCTGTAACCTCCTCCAGCCCCTACACCCCTCCCTATCTCTGTAAACTCCCCCAGCCCCTACAACCCTCCCTATCTCTGTAACCACCTCCAGCCCCTACACCCCTCCCTATCTCTGTAACCTCCTCCAGTCCTACAACCCTCCCTATCTCTGTAACCTCCTCCAGCCCCTAGACCCCTCCCTATCTATGTAACCTCCTCCAGCCCTACAACCCTCCCTATCTCTGTAACCTCCTCCAGCATCTACACCCCTCCCCATCTCTGTAACCTCCTCCAGCCCCTACACCCCTCCCTATCTCTGTAACCTCCTCCAGCCCTACAACCCTCCCTATCTCTGTAACCTCCTCCAGCCCCTACAACCCTCCCTATCTCTGTAACCTCCTCCAGCCCCTACAACACTCCCTATCTCGGTAACCTACACCAGCCCCTAGAAATCTCCCTATCTCTGTAACCTCTTGCAGCCCCTACAACCCTCCGAGAACTCTGTAACCTCCTCCAGCCCCAACAACTCTCCCTATCTCTGTAACCTCCTCCAGCCCCTAGAACCCTCCCTATCTATGTAACATCCTCCAGCCCTACAACCCTCCCTATCTCTGTAACCTCCTACAGCCGCTACACCCTTCCCTATCTCTGTAACCTCCTCCAGCCCCTGCAACCCTCCCTATCTCTGTAACCTCCTCCAACATCTACACCCCTCCCCATCTCTGTAACCTCCTCCAGCCCCTACAACCCTCCCTATCTCTGTAACCTCCTCCAGTCCTACAACCCTCACAAGCTCTGTAGCTTCCCCAGCCCCTACATCCCTCCCTATCTCTGTAACCTCCTCCAGCCCCTACAACCCTCCCTATCTCTGTAACCTCCTCCAGCCCCTACACCCCTCGCTATCTCTGTAACCTCCTCCAGCCTCTACAACGCTCCCTATCTCTGTAAACTCCTCCAGCATCTACACCGCTCCCCATCTCTGTAACCTCCTCCAGCCCCTACAACCCTCCCTATCTCTGTAATCTACTCCAGTCCTACAACCCTCACAATCTCTGTAGCTTCCCCAGCCCCTACAACCCTCCCTATCTCTGTAACCTCCTCCAGCCCCTACAACCCTCCCTATCTCTGTAACCTCCTCCAGTCCTACAACACTGCCTATCTCTGTAACCTCCTCCAGCCCCTACAACCCTCCCTATCTCTGTAACCTCCTCCAGTCCAACAACCCTCACAATCTCTGTAGCTTCCCCAGCACCTACAAACCTCCCTATCTCTGTAACCTCCTCCAGCCCCTACAACCCTCCCTATCTCTGTAACCTCCTCCAGCCCCTACACCCCTCCCTATCTCTGTAACCTCCTCCAGCCCTACAACCCGCCCTATCTCTGTAACCTCCTCCAGCCCCCAACACCCCTCCCTATCTCTGTAACCTCCTCCAGCCCCTACACCAGTCCCTATCTATGTAACCTCCTCCAGCCCTACAACCCTCCCTATCTCTGTAACCTCCTCCAGCCCCCACAACCCTCCCTATCTCTGTAACCTACTCCAGCCCATACAACCCTCACTATCTCTGTAACACCCTCCAGCCCCTACACCTCTCACTATATCTGTAACCTCCTCCAGTCCTACAACCCTCCCTATCTCTGTAACATCCTCCAGCCCCTACAACCATCCCTATCTCTGTAACCTCCTCCAGCCACTACAACCCTGCCTATCTCTGTAACATCCTCCAACCCCTACAACACTCCCTATCTCTGTAACCACCTCCAGCCCCGACACCCCTCCCTATCTCTGTAACCTCCTCCAGTCCTACAACCCTCCCTATCTCTGTAACCTCCTCCAGCCCCTAGACCCCTCCCTATCTATGTAACCTCCTCCAGCCCTACAACCCTCCCTATCTCTTTAACCTCCTCCAGCCCCTACAACCCTCCCTATCTCTGTAACCTCCTCCAGCACCTACAACCCTCACTATATCTGTAACCTCCTCCAGCCGCGACAACCCTGCCTATCTCTGTAACATCCTCCAACCCCTACAACCCTCCCTATCTCTGTAACCTCCTCCAGCCCCTAAACCCCTCCCTATCTCTGTAACCTCCCCCAGCCCCTACAACCCTCCCTATCTCTGTAACCTCCTCCAGCCACTACAACCCTGCCTATCTCTGTAACCTCCTCCAGCCCCTACAACCCTCCCTATCTCTGTAACCTACTCCAGCCCCTACAACCCTCACTATCTCTGTAACACCCTCCAGCCCCCACACCTCTCACTATATCTGTAACCTCCTCCAGTCCTACAACCCTCCCTATCTCTATAACATCCTCCAGCCCCTACAACCCTCCCTATCTCTGTAACCTCCTCCAGCCACTACAACACTGCCTATCTCTGTAACCTCCTCCAGCCCCTAGAACCCTCCCTATCTATGTAAAATCCTCCAGCCCTACAACCCTCCCTATCTCTGTAACCTCCTCCAGCCCCTACAACCGTCGCTATCTCTGTAACCTCCTCCAGCACCTCCAAACCTCACTATATCTGTAACCTCCTCCAGCCACTACAACCCTGCCTATCTCTGTAACATCCTCCAACCCCTACAACCCTCCCAATCTCTGTAACTTCCTCCAGCCCCGACACCTCTCCCTATCTCTGTAACCTCCTCCAGCCCCTACAATCCTCCCTATCTCTGTAACCTCCTCCAGCCACTTCAACCCTGCCTATCTCTGTAACCTCCCCCAGCCCCTACAACCCTCCCTATCTCTGGAACCTCCTCCAGTCCTACAACCCTCACAATCTCTGTAGCTTCCCCAGCCCCTACAACCCTCCCTATCTCTGTAACCTCCTCCAGCCCCTACAACCCTCCCTATCTCTGCAACCTCCTCCAGCCCCTTCACCCCTCCCTTTCTCTGTAACCCCCTCCAGCCACTACAACACTGCCTATCTCTGTAAGCTCCTCCATCCCCTACAACCCTCCCTATCTCTGTAACCTCCTCCTGCCCCTACAACCCTCCCTATCCCTGTAACCTCCTCCAGTTCCACAACCCTCCCTATCTCTGTAACCTCCTCCAGTCCTATAACCCTCACAATCTCTGTCGCTTCCCCAACCCCTACAACCCTCCCTATCTCTGTAACCTCCTCCAGCCCCTACACCCCTCCCTATCTCTGTAACCTCCTCCAGCCCCTACACCCCTCCCTATCTCTGTAACCTCCTCCAGTCTCTACACCCCTCCCTATCTCTGTAACCAGCCCAAAACCCTCCGAGATCTCTGCGCTCCTCCAATTCTGGCCCCTTGCGCATCCCCCGATTTCCATCGCTCCACCATTGGCGGCCGTGCCTTCAGATGCCTGGGGCCCCGAGCTCTGGAATTCCCTCCCGAAACCTCTCCGCCTCTCTCTCCTCCTGTAAGACGCACCTTAAAACCGATCTCATTGACCCAGGTTCTGGTCAGCTGTCCTAATATCTCCTGATGTGGCTCGGTGGGAACGATTTGATTGATAATAATAAAGGGCCTTGGGAAGTTTACAATGTTAAAGGCGCTATATAAATGCAGGTTGTCGCTGTTCATGGTGAGCTGTCGGCTAAATTTGGAGAAAAAACAGCAAGTCAAAAATGTTCTCACAGAAGGTTCACCACAACTGATCTGAACATATCGCAAGAAATCCAGCTTCTCAAACCAGCACAGCAAGTTTTGCAACACTACGCATTTCACCAGGTCTATTTTCGTCAGATTCTTAACCTCAAACTTAGAAACAAGAATGTTCCCGCAGCCCGTGTACACTCACCCCTATCATGAACTCTACCCACCCATTTAATCTCCTCCCACAGCCCGTGGACACTCTCCCCTATCACGGACTCTACCCACCCATTTAATCTCCTCCCACAGCCCATGGACACTCTCCCCTATCACGGACTCTACCCACCCATTTAATCTCCTCCCACAGCCCATGGACACTCTCCGCTATCACAGACTCTACCCACCCATTCAATCTCCTCCCACAGCCCATGTACACTCTCCCTTATCATGTACACTACCCACCCATTTAATCTCCTCCCACAGCCCATGTACACTCTCCCCTATCCCGGACTCTACCCACCCATTTAATCTCCTCCCACAGCCCATGTACACTCTCCCTTATCACAGACTCTATCCACCCATTTAATCTCCTCCCACAGCCCATGTACACTCTCCCCTATCAGGGACTCTACCCACCCATTTAATCTCCTCCCACAGCCCATGGACACACTCCGCTATCACAGACTCTACCCACCCATTTAATCTCCTCCCACAGCCCGTGTACAATCTCCCCTATCCCGGACTCTACCCACCCATTTAATCTCCTCCCACAGCCCATGTACACTCTCCCCTATCACGGACTCTACCCACCCATTTAATCTCCTCCCACAGCCCATGGACACTCTCCCCTATCACAGACTCTACACACCCATTTAATCTCCTCCCACAGCCCATGGACACTCTCCCCTATCACGGACTCTACCCACCCATTTAATCTCCTCCCACAGCCCATGTACACTCACCCCTATCACGGACTCTACCCACCCATTTAATCTCCTCCCACAGCCCATGGACACTCTCCGCTATCACAGACTCTACCCACCCATTTAATCTCCTCCCACAGCCCGTGTACAATTTCCCCTATCCCGGACTCTACCCACCCATTTAATCTCCTCCCACAGCCCATGTACAATTTCCCCTATCCCGGACTCTGCCCACCCATTTAATCTCCTCCCACAGCCCATGTACACTCTCCCCTATCACGGACTCTACCCACCCATTTAATCTACTCCCACAGCCCATGGACACTCTCCCCTATCACGGACTCTACCCACCCATTTAATCTCCTCCCACAGCCCATGGACACTCTCCGCTATCACAGACTCTACCCACCCATTTAATCTCCTCCCACAGCCCATGTACACTCTCCCCTATCACGGACTCTACCCACCCATTTAATCTCCTCCCACAGCCCATGTACACTCTCCCCTATCACAGACTCTACCCACCCATTTAATCTCCTCCCACAGCCCGTGTACACTCTCCCCTACCATGGACTCTACCCACCCATTTAATCTCCTCCCACAGCCCATGGACACTCTCCCCTGTCACGGACTCTACCCACCCATTTAATCTCCTCCCACAGCCCATGTACACTCTCCCCTATCACGGACTCTACCCACCCATTTAATCTCCTCCCACAGCCCGTGTACACTCTCCCCTATCACGGACTCTACCCACCCATTCAATCTCCTCCCACAGCCCATGTACACTCTCCCCTATCACAGACTCTACCCACCCATTTAATCTCCTCCCACAGCCCATGTACACTCTCCCCTATCATGGACTCTACCCACCCATTTAATCTCCTCCCACAGCCCATGGACACTCTCCCCTATCACGGACTCTACCCACCCATTTAATCTCCTCCCACAGCCCATGGACACTATCCCCTATCACGGACTCTACCCACCCATTTAATCTCCTCCCACAGCCCGTGTACACTCTCCCCTATCACGGACTCTACCCACCCATTTAATCTCCTCCCACAGCCCTTGTACACTCTCCCCTATCACGGACTCTACCCACCCATTTAATCTCCTCCCACAGCCCATGGACACTCTCCCCTATCATGGATTCTACCCACCCATTTAATCTCCTCCCACAGCCCGTGTACACTCTCCCCTATCACGGACTCTACCCACCCATTTAATCTCCTCCCACAGCCCATGTACACTCTCCCCTATCACGGACTCTACCCACCCATTTAATCTCCTCCCACAGCCCATGGACACTCTCCCCTATCACGGACTCTACCCACCCATTTAATCTCCTCCCACAGCCCGTGGACACTCTCCCCTATCACGGACTCTCCCCACCCATTTAATCTCCCCCCACAGCCCGTGTACACTCTCCCCTATCACAGACTCTACCCATCCATTTAATCTCCTCCCACAGCCCATGGACACTCTCCCCTATCATGGACTCTACCCACCCATTTAATCTCCTCCCACAGCCCGTGTACACTCTCCCCTATCACGGACTCTACCCACCCATTCAAACTCCTCCCACAACCCGTGTACACTCTCCCCTATCACGGGCTCTACCCACCTATTTAATCTCCTCCCACAGCCCATGGACACTCTCCCCTATCACGGACTCTACCCACCCATTTAATCTCCTCCCACAGCCCATGTACACTCTCCCCTATCACGGACTCTACCCACCCATTTAATCTCCTCCCACAGCCCATGTACACTCTCCCCTATCACGGACTCTACCCACCCATTCAATCTCCTCCCACAGCCCGTGTACACTCTCCCCTATCACGGACTCGACCCACCCATTCAATCTCCTCCCACAGCCCGTGGACACTCTCCCCTATCACGGACTCTTCCCAGCCATTTAATCTCCTCCCACAGCCCGTGTACACTCTCCCCTATCACGGACTCTACCCACCCATTTAATCTCCTCCCACAGCCCATGTACACTCTCCCCTATCATGGACTCTACCCACCCATTTAATCTCCTCCCACAGCCCATGTGCACTCTCCCCTATCACGGACTCTACCCACCCATTTAATCTCCTCCCACAGCCCGTGTACACTCTCCCCTATCACGGACTCTACCCACCCATTTAATCTCCTCCCACAGCCCATGGACACTCTCCCCTATCCCGGACTCTACCCACCCATTTAATCTCCTCCCACAGCCCATGTACACTCTCCCCTATCACGGACTCTACCCACCCATTTAATCTCCTCCCACAGCCCATGGACACTCTCCGCTATCACAGACTCTACCCACCCATTTAATCTCCTCCCACAGCCCATGGACACTCTCCCCTATCACGGACTCTACCCACCCATTTAATCTCCTCCCACATCCCATGTACACTCTCCCCTATCACGGACTCTACCCACCCATTTAATCTCCTCCCACAGCCCATGGACACTCTCCCCTATCACGGACTCTACCCACCCATTTAATCTCCTCCCACAGCCCATGGACACTCTCCGCTATCACAGACTCTACCCACCCATTTAATCTCCTCCCACAGCCCATGTACACTCTCCCCTATCACGGACTCTACCCACCCATTTAATCTCCTCCCACAGCCCATGTACACTCTCCCCTATCACAGACTCTACCCACCCATTTAATCTCCTCCCACAGCCCGTGTACACTCTCCCCTACCATGGACTCTACCCACCCATTTAATCTCCTCCCACAGCCCATGGACACTCTCCCCTGTCACGGACTCTACCCACCCATTTAATCTCCTCCCACAGCCCATGTACACTCTCCCCTATCACGGACTCTACCCACCCATTTAATCTCCTCCCACAGCCCGTGTACACTCTCCCCTATCACGGACTCTACCCACCCATTCAATCTCCTCCCACAGCCCATGTACACTCTCCCCTATCACAGACTCTACCCACCCATTTAATCTCCTCCCACAGCCCATGTACACTCTCCCCTATCACGGACTCTACCCACCCATTTAATCTCCTCCCACAGCCCATGGACACTCTCCCCTATCACGGACTGTACCCACCCATTTAAACTCCTCCCACAGCCCATGGACACTATCCCCTATCACGGACTCTACCCACCCATTTAATCTCCTCCCACAGCCCGTGTACACTCTCCCCTATCACGGACTCTACCCACCCATTTAATCTCCTCCCACAGCCCATGTACACTCTCCCCTATCACGGACTCTACCCACCCATTTAATCTCCTCCCACAGCCCATGGACACTCTCCCCTATCATGGACTCTACCCACCCATTTAATCTCCTCCCACAGCCCGTGTACACTCTCCCCTATCACGGACTCTACCCACCCATTTAATCTCCTCCCACAGCCCATGTACACTCTCCCCTATCACGGACTCTACCCACCCATTTAATCTCCTCCCACAGCCCATGGACACTCTCCCCTATCACGGACTCTACCCACCCATTTAATCTCCTCCCACAGCCCGTGGACACTCTCCCCTATCACGGACTCTCCCCACCCATTTAATCTCCTCCCACAGCCCGTGTACACTCTCCCCTATCACAGACTCTACCCATCCATTTAATCTCCTCCCACAGCCCGTGTACACTCTCCCCTATCACAGACTCTACCCACCCATTTAATCTCCTCCCACAGCCCATGGACACTCTCCCCTATCATGGACTCTACCCACCCATTTAATCTCCTCCCACAGCCCGTGTACACTCTCCCCTATCACGGACTCTAGCCACCCATTCAATCTCCTCCCACAACCCGTGTACACTCTCCCCTATCACGGGCTCGACCCACCTATTTAATCTCCTCCCACAGCCCATGGACACTCTCCCCTATCACGGACTCTACCCACCCATTTAATCTCCTCCCACAGCCCATGTACACTCTCCTCTATCACGGACTCTACCCACCCATTTAATCTCCTCCCACAGCCCATGTACACTCTCCCCTATCACGGACTCTACCCACCCATTCAATCTCCTCCCACAGCCCGTGTACACTCTCCCCTATCACGGACTCGACCCACCCATTCAATCTCCTCCCACAGCCCGTGGACACTCTCCCCTATCACGGACTCTTCCCAGCCATTTAATCTCCTCCCACAGCCCGTGTACACTCTCCCCTATCACGGACTCTACCCACCCATTTAATCTCCTCCCACAGCCCATGTACACTCTCCCCTATCATGGACTCTACCCACCCATTTAATCTCCTCCCACAGCCCATGTGCACTCTCCCCTATCACGGACTCTACCCACCCATTTAATCTCCTCCCACAGCCCGTGTACACTCTCCCCTATCACGGACTCTACCCACCCATTCAATCTCCTCCCACAGCCCATGGACACTCTCCCCTATCATGGACTCTACCCTCCCATTTAATCTCCTCCCACAGCCCATGTACACTCTCCCCTATCTTGGACTCTACCCACCCATTTAATCTCCTCCCACAGCCCGTGTACACTCTCCCCTATCACGGACTCTACCCACCCATTTAATCTCCTCCCACAGCCCATGGACACTCTCCCCTATCACGGACTCCACCCACCCATTTAATCTCCTCCCACAGCCTGTGTACACTCTCCCCTATCACGGACTCTACCCACCCGTTTAATCTCCTCCCTCAGCCCGTGGACACTCTCCCCTATCACGGACTCTACCTACCCGTTTAATCTCCTCCCACAGCCCATGTACACTCTCCCCTATCACGGACTCTACCCACCCATTCAATCTCCTCCCACAGCCCAAGGACACTCTCCCCTATCACGGACTCTACCCACCCATTTAATCTCCTCCCACAGCCCATGTACACTCTCCCCTATCACGGACTCTACCCACCCATTTAATCTCCTCCCACAGCCCGTGTACACTCTCCCCTATCACAGACTCTACCCACCCATTTAATCTCCTCCCACAGTCCATGTAAACTCTCCCCTATCACGGACTCTACCCACCCAATCAATCTCCTCCCACAGCCCATGGACACTCTCCCCTATCATGGACTCTACCCACCCATTTAATCTCCTCCCACAGCCTGTGTACACTCTCCCCTATCACGGACTCTACCCACCCATTCAATCTCCTCCCACAGCCCATGGACACTCTCCCCTATCATGGACTTTACCCACCCATTTAATCTCCTCCCACAGCCCATGGACACTCTCCCCTATCACAGACTCTACCCACCTATTTAATTTCCTCCCACAGCCCATGTTCACTCTCCCCTATCACGGACTCTACCCACCCGTTTAATCTCCTCCCACAGCCCATGGACACTCTCCCCTATCACGGACTCTACCCACCCATTTAATCTCCTCCCACAGCCCATGTACACTCTCCCCTATCACGGACTCTACCCACCCATTTAATCTCCTCCCACAGCCCATGGACACTCTCCCGTATCACGGACTCTACCCACCCATTAAATCCCCTCCCACAGCCCGTGTACACTCTCCCCTATCACGGACTCTACCCACCCATTCAATCTCCTCCCACCGCCCATGGACACTCTCCCCTATCACGGGCTCTACCCACCTATTTAATCTCCTCCCACAGCCCATGGACACTCTCCCCTATCACGGACTCTACCCACCCATTTAATCTCCTCCCACAGCCCGTGTACACTCTCCCCTATCACGGACTCTACCCACCCATTTAATCTCCTCCCACAGCCCGTGTACACTCTCCCCTATCACGGACTCTACCCACCCATTTAATCTCCTCCCACAGCCCATGTACACTCTCCCCTATCACGGACTCTACCCACCCATTTAATCTACTCCCACAGCCCATGTACACTCTCCCCTATCACGGACTCTCCCCACCCATTTAATCTCCTCCCACAGCCCATGTACACTCTCCCCTATCACGGACTCTACCCACCCATTTAATCTCCTCCCACAGCCCGTGTACACTCTCCGCTATCACGGACTCTACCCACCCATTCAATCTCCTCCCACAGCCCGTGTACACTCTCCCCTATCACAGGCTCTACCCACCTATTTAATCTCCTCCCACAGCCCATGGACACTCTCCCCTATCACGGACTCTACCCACCCATTTAATCTCCTCCCACAGCCCGTGTACACTCTCCCCTATCACGGACTCTCCCCACCCATTTAATCTCCTCCCACAGCCCATGTACACTCTCCCCTATCACAGACTCTACCCACCCATTTAATCTCCTCCCACAGCCCATGGACACTCTCCTCTATCACGGACTCTACCCACCCATTTAATCTCCTCCCACAGCCCGTGTACACTCTCCGCTATCACGGACTCTACCCACCCATTCAATCTCCTCCCACAGCCCGTGTACACTCTCCCCTATCACGGGCTCTACCCACCTATTTAATCTCCTCCCACAGCCCATGGACACTCTCCCCTATCACGGACTCTACCCACCCATTTAATCTCCTCCCACAGCCCGTGTACAATCTCCCCTATCACGGACTCTACCCGCCCGTTTAATCTCCTCCCACAGCCCGTGGACACTCTCCCCTATCACGGACTCTATCCACCCATTTAATCTCCTCCCACTGCCCGTGTACACTCTCCCCTATCACGGACTCTACCCACCCATTCAATCTCCGCCCACAGCCCGTGTACACTCTCCCCTATCACGGGCTCCACCCACCTATTTAATCTCCTCCCACAGCCCATGGACACTCCCCCCTATCACGGACTCTACCCACCCATTTAATCTCCTCCCACAGCCCATGTACACTCTCCACTATCACGGACTCTACCCACCCATTTAATCTCCTCCCACAGCCCATGTGCACTCTCCCCTATCACGGACTCTACCCACCCATTCAATCTCCTCCCACAGCCCGTGCAATGAGAAGGGACTTATCAGCAATCTTCTTGTACGAGGCCCCTTGGGTCAGAGCGATCATAATATGATCGAGCTCTCAGTCGAGATGGAGAGTGAGGAAATTGAATCAGAGACTAAGGTCCAGAACTTAAATAAAGGGAATTACGAGGGTATGAGACGGGAATTGGGTAAGATTGATTGGGTGGTGTTTCTGGGGGGATTGACAGTGGATAGACAATGGCAAGCATTCAAAGATAGAATGGAAGAATTCCAGAACATGTTTATACCGGTTTGGCATAAAAATAAACCTAAAAAGGTGACTCAACCGTGGATAACGAGGGAAATTAGGGACAGAATAAAATCAAAAAAAAGGGCATATCAACTGGCAAAAAAAAGCACCAGACCGGAAGATTGGGGGCAGTACAGGATACAGCAAAAGAGGACAAAGGGATTAATCAGGAAGGGGAAAATAGAATACGAAAGTAAACTTGCAGCAAACATAAAGACAGACTGCAAAAGCTTATATCGGTATATCAGGAGGAAAAGACTGGTAAAATCCCAAGTCGGTCCCTTGCAGTCCGATTCGGGAGAATATATAATGGAGAATAAGGAAATGGCAGACCAATTAAACTCATACTTTGGTTCTGTATTCACAAAGGAGGACACAAATAACCTCCCAGGAATATCGACAAACATAGGGACTAATGAGAGGGAGGAGCTGACAGAAATTAGTATCTCTAGGGATATGGTGTTGGGTAAGTTGAGGGGACTGAAGGCCGACAAATCCCCGGGGCCTGATAAACTACATCCTAGGGTACTTAAGGAGGTGGCCCTGGAGATAGCAGATGCTCTAAGGATCATCTTCCGGAACTCCATTGACTCGGGAACAGTACCCGTGGATTGGAGGGTAGCTAATGTTACCCCAATATTTAAAAAGGGGGGTAGAGAGAAAGCAGGGAATTATAGACCAGTAAGCCTTACATCGGTTGTGGGCAAAATGCTAGAGTCCATTATTAAGGATAAAATAGCGGAGCACTTGACAAATGGGGAAAGGATCGGACAGAGTCAACATGGATTTACAAAGGGTAAATCGTGTTTGACTAATCTGCTGGAATTTTTTGAGGAAGTAACTGGTAAAATAGATGGGGGAGAGCCAGTGGATGTGGTGTACCTTGACTTCCAGAAAGCCTTCGATAAGGTTCCACACAAAAGATTATCATGCAAAATTAAGGCTCATGGGATTGGGGGCAAAGTATTAACGTGGATAGAGAACTGGCTGGCGGATAGAAAACAGAGAGTTGGAATAAACGGCTCATTTTCGGAGTGGCAGGCAGTGACCAGCGGGGTGCCGCAAGGATCTGTCCTGGGACCCCAGCTGTTCACAATATATATAAATGATCTGGATCAGGGAATTGGATGCAATATTTCCAAATTCGCTGACGACACTAAACTAGGAGGAGGGGTGGGCTCTGATGAGGATGTCAGGAGGCTACAGTGCGATTTGGACAGGTTGGGGGAATGGGCGGATACGTGGCAGATGCACTATAATGTGGATAAATGCGAGGTTATCCACTTTGGGGGTAAAAACAGGAGGGTGGATTATTATCTAAATGGCAATAGATTGGGAGATGGGGAAGTGCAGAGGGACCTGGGTGTTCTTGTGCACCAGTCACTGAAGGAGAGCATGCAGGTGCAACAGGCGATTAAGAAGGCAAATGGTATGTTGGCCTTCATATCAAGGGGGTTTGAGTATAGGAATAGGGATACCTTACTACAGCTGTACAAGGTGCTGGTGAGACCGCATCTGGAGTATTGTGTACAGTTTTGGTCGCCCCATCTGCGGAAGGATGTTCTTGCCATGGAAAGAGTGCAGCGGCGATTCACCAGGCTGATACCTGGAATGGCGGGAATGACCTACGAGGAGAGATTGAATAGTTTGGGCTTGTACTCACTGGAGTTTAGAAGGTTGAGAGGGGATCTCATCGAAACATATAAAATTATGGCAGGCCTGGACAGGCTGAATTCAGAGAGAATGTTTCCAATGGCAGGGGAGCACAGAACCAGGGGCCACAGTCTAAAAATAGCGGGCAAATCATTTAAAACAGAGATGAGGAAGAATTTCTTCACTCAAAGAGTGGTGAGCCTGTGGAATTCCCTGCCACAGAGGGCTGTGAAGGCTAATTCAATAAATATTTTCAAGAGAGAATTGGATATATTTCTGAAGGCTAAGGGGATTAAGGGTTACGGAGAAAAGGCGGGGACGGGGTACTGAACTGGTAAGATCAGCTATGATCTCAGACGAAGATCAGCCATGATCTCATTGAATGGCGGAGCAGGCTCGAAGGGCCGAATGGCCTACTCCTGTTCCTATCTCTATGTTTTCTATGTTTTCTATGTTTTTCTATGTGTACACTCTCCCCTATCACAGACTTTACCCACCCATTTAATCTCCTCCCACAGCCCATGTACACTCTTCCCTATCACGGACTCGACCCACCCATTCAATCTCCTCCCACAGCCCGTGTACACTCTCCCCTATCACGGACTCTACCCACCCATTCAATCTCCTCCCACAGCCCGTGTACACTCTCCCCTATCACGGACTCTACCCACCCATTCAATCTCCTCCCACAGCCCATGGACACTCTCCCCTATCATGGACTCTACCCACCTATTTAATTTCCTCCCACAGCCCATGTTCACTCTCCCCTATCACGGACTCTACCCACCCATTTAATCTCCACCCACAGCCCATGTACACTCTCCCCTATCACGGACTCTACCCACCCATTTAATCTCCTCCCACAGCCCGTGTACACTCTCCCCTATCACGGACTCTACCCACCCATTTAATCTCCTCCCACAGCCCGTGTACACTCTCCCCTATCACGGACTCCACCCACCCATTTAATCTCCTCCCACAGCCCATGTACACTCTCCCCTATCACGGACTCTCCCCACCCATTTAATCTCCTCCCACAGCCCATGTACACTCTCCCCTATCACGGACTCTCCCCATCCATTTAATCTCCTCCCACAGCCCGTGTACACCCTCCGCTATCACGGACTCTACCCACCCATTCAATCTCCTCCCACAGCCCGTGTACACTCTCCGCTATCACGGACTCTACCCAACCATTCAATCTCCGCCCACAGCCCACGTACACTCTCCCCTATCACGGACTCTACCCACCCATTTAATCTCCTCCCACAGCCCATGTACACTCTCCCCTATCACAGACTCTACCCACCCATTTAATCTCCTCCCACAGCCCGTGTACACTCTCCCCTATCACGGACTCTCCCCACCCATTTAATCTCCTCCCACAGCCCATGTACACTCTCCCCTATCACGGACTCTACCCACCCATTTAATCTCCTCCCACAGCCCGTGTACACTCTCCCCTATCACTGACTCTACCCACCCATTCAATCTCCTCCCACAGCCCGTGTACACTCTCCCCTATCACGGGCTCTACCCACCTATTTAATCTCCTCCCACAGCCCATGGACACTCTCCCCTATCACGGACTCTACCCACCCATTTAATCTCCTCCCACAGCCCGTGTACACTCTCCCCTATCACGGACTCTACCCACCCGTTTAATCTCCTCCCACAGCCCGTGGACACTCTCCCCTATCACGGACTCTATCCACCCATTTAATCTCCTCCCACAGCCCGTGTACACTCTCCCCTATCACGGACTCTACCCACCCATTCAATCTCCTCCCACAGCCCGTGTACACTCTCCCCTATCACGGGCTCTACCCACCTATTTAATCTCCTCCCACAGCCCATGGACACTCTCCCCTATCACGGACTCTACCCACCCATTTAATCTCCTCCCACAGCCCATGTACACTCTCCCCTATCACGGACTCTACCCACCCATTTAATCTCCTCCCACAGCCCATGTACACTCTCCCCTATCACGGACTCTAACCACCCATTCAATCTCCTCCCACAGCCCGTGCACACTCTCCCCTATCACGGACTCTTCCCAGCCATTTAATCTCCACCCACAGCCCGTGTACACTCTCCCCTATCATGGACTCTACCCACCCATTCAATCTCCTCCCACAGCCCGTGTACACTCTCCCCTATCACGGGCTCTACCCACCCATTCAATCTCCTCCCACAGCCCGTGGACACTCTCCCCTATCACGGACTCTATCCACCCATTTAATCTCCTCCCACAGCCCGTGTACACTCTCCCCTATCACGGACTCTACCCACCCATTCAATCTCCTCCCACAGCCCGTGTACACTCTCCCCTATCACGGGCTCTACCCACCTATTTAATCTCCTCCCACAGCCCATGGACACTCTCCCCTATCACGGACTCTACCCACCCATTTAATCTCCTCCCACAGCCCATGTACACTCTCCCCTATCACGGACTCTACCCACCCATTTAATCTCCTCCCACAGCCCATGTACACTCTCCCCTATCACGGACTCGACCCACCCATTCAATCTCCTCCCACAGCCCGTGCACACTCTCCCCTATCACGGACTCTTCCCAGCCATTTAATCTCCACCCACAGCCCGTGTACACTCTCCCCTATCACGGACTCTACCCACCCATTTAATCTCCTCCCACAGCCCATGTACACTCTCCCCTATCATGGACTCTACCCACCCATTTAATCTCCTCCCACAGCCCATGTACACTCTCCCCTATCACGGACTCTACCCACCCATTTAATCTCCTCCCACAGCCCGTGTACACTCTCCCCTATCACGGACTCTACCCACCCATTTAATCTCCTCCCACAGCCCATGGACACTCTCCCCTATCATGGACTCTACCCACCCATTTCATCTCCTCCCACAGCCCATGTACACTCTCCCCTATCACGGACTCTCCCCACCCATTTAATCTCCTCCCACAAAGCCCATGTACACTCTCCCCTATCACGGACTCTACCCACCCATTCAATCTCCTCCCACAGCCCATGGACACTCTCCCCGATCATGGACTCTACCCACCCATTTAATCTCCTCCCACAGCCCGTGTACACTCTCCCCTATCACGGACTCTACCCACACATTTAATCTCCTCCCACAGCCCGTGTACACTCTCCGCTATCACGGACTCTACCCACCCATTCAATCTCCTCCCACAGCCCGTGTACACTCTCCCCTATCACAGACTCTACCCACCCATTTAATCTCCTCCCACAGCCCGTGTACACTCTCCGCTATCACGGACTCTACCCACCCATTCAATCTCCTCCCACAGCCCGTGTACACTCTCCCCTATCACGGGCTCTACCCACCTATTTAATCTCCTCCCACAGCCCATGGACACTCTCCCCTATCACGGACTCTACCCACCCATTTAATCTCCTCCCACAGCCCATGTACACTCTCCCCTATCACGGACTCTACCCACACATTTAATCTCCTCCCACAGCCCGTGTACACTCTCCCCTATCACGGACTCTACCCACCCATTTAATCTCCTCCCACAGCCTGTGTACACTCTCCCCTATCACGGACTCTACCCACCCAATCAATCTCCTCCCACAGCCCATGGACACTCTCCCCTATCATGGACTCTACCCACCTATTTAATTTCCTCCCACAGCCCATGTTCACTCTCCCCTATCACGGACTCTACCCACCCATTTAATCTCCTCCCACAGCCCGTGTACACTCTCCCCTATCACAGACTCTACCCACACATTTAATCTCCTCCCACAGCCCATGTACACTCTCCCCTATCACGGACTCTACCCACCCATTTAATCTCCTCCCACAGCCTATGGACACTCTCCCCTATCACGGACTCTACCCACACATTTAATCTCCTCCCACAGCCCATGGACACTCTCCCCTATCATGGACTCTACCCACCCATTTAATCTCCTCCCACAGCCCATGGACACTCTCCCCTATCACGGACTCTACCCACCCATTTAATCTCCTCCCACAGCCCGTGTACACTCTCCCCTATCACGGACTCTACGCACCCATTTAATCTCCTCCCACAGCCCGTGTACACTCTCCCCTATCATGAACTCTACCCACCCGTTTAATCTCCTCCCACAGCCCATGTACACTCTCCCCTATCACGGGGTCTACCCACCTATTTAATCTCCTCCCACAGCCCATGGACACTCTCCCCTATCACGGACTCTACCCACCCATTTAATCTCCTCCCACAGCCCATGTACACTCTCCCCTATCACGGACTCTACCCACCCATTTAATCTCCTCCCACAGCCCATGTACTCTCTCCCCTATCACGGACTCTACCCACCCATTCAATCTCCTCCCACAGCCCGTGTACACTCTCCCCTATCACGGACTCGACCCAGCCATTCAATCTCCTCCCACAGCCCGTGTAAACTCTCCCCTATCACAGACTCTACCCACCCATTTAATCTCCTCCCACAGCCCATGGACACTCTCCCCTATCACGGACTCTACCCATCCATTTAATCTCCTCCCACAGCCCGTGGACACTCTCCCCTATCACGGACTCTTCCCAGCCATTTAATCTCCTCCCACAGCCCGTGTACACTCTCCCCTATCACGGACTCTACCCACCCATTTAATCTCCTCCCACAGCCCATGTACACTCTCCCCTATCATGGACTCTACCCACCCATTTAATCTCCTCCCACAGCCCATGTACACTCTCCCCTATCACGGACTCTACCCACCCATTTAATCTCCTCCCACAGCCCGTGTACACTCTCCCCTATCACGGACTCTACCCACCCATTCAATCTCCTCCCACAGCCCATGGACACTCTCCCCTATCATGGACTCTACCCACCCATTTAATCTCTTCCCACAGCCCATGTACACCCTCCCCTATCATGGACTCTACCCACCCATTTAATCTCCTCCCACAGCCTGTGTACACTCTCCCCTATCACGGACTCTACCCACCCGTTTAATCTCCTCCCACAGCCCGTGGACACTCTCCCCTATCACGGACTCTACCCACCCGTTTAATCTCCTCCCACAGCCCATGAACACTCTCCCCTGTCTCGGACTCTACCCACCCATTCAATCTCCTCCCACAGCCCATGGACACTCTCCCCTATCATGGACTCTACCCACCCATTTAATCTCCTCCCACAGCCTGTGTACACTCTCCCCTATCACGGACTCTACCCACCCATTTAATCTCCTCCCACAGTCCATGTACACTCTCCCCTATCACGGACTCTACCCACCCATTCAATCTCCTCCCACAGCCCATGGACACTCTCCCCTATCACGGACTCTACCCACCCATTTAATCTCCTCCCACAGCCCATGTACACTCTCCCCTATCATGGACTCTACCAACCTATTTAATTTCCTCCCACAGCCCATGTTCACTCTCCACTATCACGGACTCTACCCACCCGTTTAATCTCCTCCCACAGCCCATGTACACTCTCCCCTATCACGGACTCTACCCACCCATTTAATCTCCTCCCACAGCCCATGGACACTCTCCCCTATCACGGACTCTACCCACCCATTTAATCTCCTCCCACAGCCCGTGTACACTCTCCCCTATCACGGACTCTACCCACCCATTTAATCTCCTCTACACAGCCCATGTACACTCTCCCCTATCACGGACTCTACCCAGCCGTTTAACCTCCTCCCACAGCCCATGTACACTCTCCCCTATCACGGACTCTCCCCACCCATTTAATCTCCTCCCACAGCCCATGTACACTCTCCCCTATCACGGGCTCTACCCACCCATTTAATCTCCTCCCACAGCCCATGGACACTCTCCCCTATCACGGGCTCTACCCACCCATTTAATCTCCTCCCACAGCCCGTGTACACTCTCCCCTATCACGGACTCTACCCACCCATTTAATCTCCTCCCACAGCCCATGTACACTCTCCCCTATCACGGACTCTACCCACCCGTTTAATCTCCTCCCACAGCCCATGTACACTCTCCCTGATCACGGACTCTACCCACCCATTTAATCTCCTCCCACAGCCCGTGTACACTCTCCCCTATCACGGACTCTACCCACCCATTTAATCTCCTCCCACAGCCCATGTACACTGTCCCCTATCACGGACTCTCACCACCCATTTAATCTCCTCCCACAGCCCGTGTACACTCTCCCCTATCACGGACTCTACCCACCCATTCAATCTCCTCCCACAGCCCGTGTACACTCTCCCCTATCACGGACTCGACCCACCCATTCAATCTCCTCCCACAGCCCGTGGACACTCTCGCCTATCACGGACTCTTCCCAGCCATTTAATCTCCTCCCACAGCCCATGGACACTCTCCCCTATCACGGACTCTACCCACCCATTTAATCTCCTCCCACAGCCCGTGTACACTCTCCCCTATCACGGACTCTACCCACCCATTTAATCTCCTCCCACAGCCCATGTACACTCTCCCCTATCATGGACTCTACCCACCCATTTAATCTCCTCCCACAGCCCATGTACACTCTCCCCTATCACGGATTCTACCCACCCATTTAATCTCCTCCCACAGCCCGTGTACACTCTCCCCTATCACGGTCTCTACCCACCCATTTAATCTCCTCCCACAGCCCGTGTACACTCTCCCCTATCACAGATTCTACCCACCCATTTAATCTCCTCCCACAGCCCATGTACACTCTCCCCTATCACGGACTCTAACCACCCATTCAATCTCCTCCCACAGCCCATGTACACTCTCCCCTATCACGGACTCTACCCACCCATTCAATCTCCTCCCACAGCCCATGGACACTCTCCCCTATCATGGACTCTACCCACCCATTTAATCTCCTCCCACAGCCCATGGACACTCTCACCTATCACGGACTCTACCGACCCATTTAATCTCCTCCCACAGTCCATGTACACTCTCACCTATCACGGACTCTACCCACCCATTTAATCTCCTCCCACAGTCCATGTACACTCTCCCCTATCACGGACTCTCCCCACCCATTTAATCTCCTCCCAAAGCCCGTGGACACTCTCCCCTATCACGGACTCTACCCACCCATTTAATCTCCTCCCACAGCCCATGTACACTCTCCCCTATCACAGACTCTACCCACCCATTTAATCTCCTCCCACAGCCCATGTACACTCTCCCCTATCACGGACTCTAGCCACCCATTCAATCTCCTCCCACAGCCCATGGACACTCTCCCCTATCATGGACTCTACCCACCCATTTAATCTCCTCCCACAGCCCATGTACACTCTCTCCTATCATGGACTCTACCCACCCATTTAATCTCCTCCCACAGCCTGTGTACACTCTCCCCTATCACGGACTCTACCCACCCATTCAATCTCCTCCCACAGCCCATGGACACTCTCCCCTATCATGGACTCCACCCACCTATTTAATTTCCTCCCACAGCCCATGTTCACTCTCCCCTATCACGGACTCTACCCACCCATTTAATCCCCTCCCACAGCCCATGTACACTCTCCCCTATCACGGGCTCTACCCACCTATTTAATCTCCTCCCACAGCCCATGGACACTCTCCCCTATCACGGACTCTACCCACCCATTTAATCTCCTCCCACAGCCCATGTACACTCTCCCCTATCACGGACTCTACCCACCCATTCAATCTCCTCCCACAGCCCATGTACACTCTCCCCTATCACGGACTCTACCCACCCATTCAATCTCCTCCCACAGCCCGTGTACACTCTCCCCTATCACGGACTCGACCCAGCCATTCAATCTCCTCCCACAGCCCGTGTAAACTCTCCCCTATCACAGACTCTACCCACCCATTTAATCTCCTCCCACAGCCCATGGACACTCTCCCCTATCACGGACTCTACCCATCCATTTAATCTCCCCCCACAGCCCGTGGACACTCTCCCCTATCACGGACTCTTCCCAGCCATTTAATCTCCCCCCACAACCCGTGTACACTCTCCCCTATCACGGACTCTACCCACCCATTTAATCTCCTCCCACAGCCCATGTACACTCTCCCCTATCATGGACTCTACCCACCCATTTAATCTCCTCCCACAGCCCATGTACACTCTCCCCTATCACGGACTCTACCCACCCATTTAATCTCCTCCCACAGCCCGTGTACACTCTCCCCTATCACGGACTCTACCCACCCATTCAATCTCCTCCCACAGCCCATGGACACTCTCCCCTATCACGGACTCTACCCACCCATTCAATCTCCTCCCACAGCCCGTGTACACTCTCCCCTATCACGGACTCTACCCACCCATTTAATCTCTTCCCACAGCCCATGTACACCCTCCCCTATCATGGACTCTACCCACCCATTTAATCTCCTCCCACAGCCTGTGTACACTCTCCCCTATCACGGACTCTACCCACCCGTTTAATCTCCTCCCACAGCCCGTGGACACTCTCCCCTATCACGGACTCTACCCACCCGTTTAATCTCCTCCCACAGCCCATGAACACTCTCCCCTGTCTCGGACTCTACCCACCCATTTAATCTCCTCCCACAGCCCATGGACACTCTCCCCTATCATGGACTCTACCCACCCATTTAATCTCCTCCCACAGCCTGTGTACACTCTCCCCTATCACGGACTCTACCCACCCATTTAATCTCCTCCCACAGTCCATGTACACTCTCCCCTATCACGGACTCTACCCACCCATTCAATCTCATCCCACAGCCCATGGACACTCTCCCCTATCATGGACTCTACCCACCCATTTAATCCCCTCCCACAGCCCATGGACACTCTCCCCTATCACAGACTCTACCCACCCATTTAATCTCCTCCCACAGCCCATGTACACTCTCCCCTATCACGGACTCTACCCACCCATTTAATCTCCTCCCACAGCCCAAGGACACTCTCCTCTATCACGGACACTACCCACCCATTTAATCTCCTCCCACAGCCCATGGACACTCTCCCCTATCACGGACTCTACCCACCCATTCAATCTCCTCCCACAGCCCATGGACACTCTCCCCTATCACGGACTCTACCCACCCATTTAATCTACTCCCACAGCCCATGTACACACTCCCCTATCATGGACTCTACCCACCTATTTAATTTCCTCCCACAGCCCATGTTCACTCTCCACTATCACGGACTCTACCCACCCGTTTAATCTCCTCCCACAGCCCATGTACACTCTCCCCTATCACGGACTCTACCCACCCATTTAATCTCCTCCCACAGCCCATGGACACTCTCCCCTATCACGGACTCTACCCACCCATTTAATCTCCTCCCACAGCCCGTGTACACTCTCCCCTATCACGGACTCTACCCACCCATTTAATCTCCTCTGCACAGCCCATGTACACTCTCCCCTATCACGGACTCTACCCACCCGTTTAATCTCCTCCCACAGCCCATGTACACTCTCCCCTATCACGGACTCTCCCCACCCATTTAATATCCTCCCACAGCCCATGTACACTCTCCCCTATCATGGACTCTACCCACCCATTTAATCTCCTCCCACAGCCCATGTATACTCTCCCCTATCACGGACTCTACCCACCCATTTAATCTCCTCCCACAGCCCGTGTACACTCTCCCCTATCACGGACTCTACCCACCCATTCAATCTCCTCCCACAGCCCATGGACACTCTCCCCTATCATGGACTCTACCCACCCATTTAATCTCTTCCCACATCCCATGTACACCCTCCCCTATCATGGACTCTACCCACCCATTTAATCTCCTCCCACAGCCTGTGTACACTCTCCCCTATCACGGACTCTACCCACCCGTTTAATCTCCTCCCACAGCCCGTGGACACTCTCCCCTATCATGGACTCTACCCACCCATTTAATCTCCTCCCACAGCCTGTGTACACTCTCCCCTATCACGGACTCTACCCACCCATTTAATCTCCTCCCACAGTCCATGTACACTCTCCCCTATCACGGACTCTACCCACCCATTTAATCTCCTCCCACAGCCCATGTACACTCTCCCCTATCACGGACTCTACCCACCCATTCAATCTCCTCCCACAGCCCATGGACACTCTCCCCTATCATGGACTCTACCCACCCATTTAATCTCCTCCCACAGCCCGTGTACACTCTCCCCTATCACGGACTCTACCCACCCATTCAATCTCCTCCCACAGCCCATGGACACTCTCCCCTATCACGGACTCTACCCACCCATTTAATCTCCTCCCACAGCCCATGTACACTCTCCCCTATCATGGACTCTACCCACCCATTTAATCTCCTCCCACAGCCCATGTTCACTCTCCACTATCACGGACTCTACCCACCCGTTTAATCTCCTCCCACAGCCCATGTACACTCTCCCCTATCACGGACTCTACCCACCCATTTAATCTCCTCCCACAGCCCATGGACACTCTCCCCTATCACGGACTCTACCCACCCATTTAATCTCCTACCACAGCCCGTGTACACTCTCCCCTATCACGGACTCTACCCACCCATTTAATCTCCTCTACACAGCCCATGTACACTCTCCCCTATCACGGACTCTACCCAGCCGTTTAATCTCCTCCCACAGCCCATGTACACTCTCCCCTATCACGGACTCTCCCCACCCATTTAATCTCCTCCCACAGCCCATGTACACTCTCCCCTATCACGGGCTCTACCCACCCATTTAATCTCCTCCCACAGCCCATGGACACTCTCCCCTATCACGGGCTCTACCCACCCATTTAATCTCCTCCCACAGCCCGTGTACACTCTCCCCTATCACGGACTCTACCCACCCATTTAATCTCCTCCCACAGCCCATGTACAGTCTCCCCTATCACGGACTCTACCCACCCGTTTAATCTCCTCCCACAGCCCATGTACACTCTCCCCGATCACGGACTCTACCCACCCATTTAATCTCCTCCCACAGCCCGTGTACACTCTCCCCTATCACGGACTCTACCCACCCATTTAATCTCCTCCCACAGCCCATGTACACTCTCCCCTATCACGGACTCTCCCCACCCATTTAATCTCCTCCCACAGCCCGTGTACACTCTCCCCTATCACGGACTCTACCCACCCATTCAATCTCCTCCCACAGCCCGTGTACACTCTCCCCTATCACGGACTCGACCCACCCATTCAATCTCCTCCCACAGCCCGTGGACACTCTCGCCTATCACGGACTCTTCCCAGCCATTTAATCTCCTCCCACAGCCCATGGACACTCTCCCCTATCACGGACTCTACCCACCCATTTAATCTCCTCCCACAGCCCGTGTACACTCTCCCCTATCACGGACTCTACCCACCCATTTAATCTCCTCCCACAGCCCATGTACACTCTCCCCTATCATGGACTCTACCCACCCATTTAATCTCCTCCCACAGCCCATGTACACTCTCCCCTATCACGGATTCTACACACCCATTTAATCTCCTCCCACAGCCCGTGTACACTCTCCCCTATCACGGTCTCTACCCACCCATTTAATCTCCTCCCACAGCCCGTGTACACTCTCCCCTATCACAGACTCTACCCACCCATTTAATCTCCTCCCACAGCCCATGTACACTCTCCCCTATCACGGACTCTACCCACCCATTCAATCTCCTCCCACAGCCCATGGACACTCTCCCCTATCACGGACTCTACCCACCCATTTAATCTCCTCCCACAGCCCATGTACACTCTCCCCTATCACGGACTCTAACCACCCATTCAATCTCCTCCCACAGCCCGTGCACACTCTCCCCTATCACGGACTCTTCCCAGCCATTTAATCTCCACCCACAGCCCGTGTACACTCTCCCCTATCATGGACTCTACCCACCCATTCAATCTCCTCCCACAGCCCGTGTACACTCTCCCCTATCACGGGCTCTACCCACCCATTCAATCTCCTCCCACAGCCCGTGGACACTCTCCCCTATCACGGACTCTATCCACCCATTTAATCTCCTCCCACAGCCCGTGTACACTCTCCCCTATCACGGACTCTACCCACCCATTCAATCTCCTCCCACAGCCCGTGTACACTCTCCCCTATCACGGGCTCTACCCACCTATTTAATCTCCTCCCACAGCCCATGGACACTCTCCCCTATCACGGACTCTACCCACCCATTTAATCTCCTCCCACAGCCCATGTACACTCTCCCCTATCACGGACTCTACCCACCCATTTAATCTCCTCCCACAGCCCATGTACACTCTCCCCTATCACGGACTCGACCCACCCATTCAATCTCCTCCCACAGCCCGTGCACACTCTCCCCTATCACGGACTCTTCCCAGCCATTTAATCTCCACCCACAGCCCGTGTACACTCTCCCCTATCACGGACTCTACCCACCCATTTAATCTCCTCCCACAGCCCATGTACACTCTCCCCTATCATGGACTCTACCCACCCATTTAATCTCCTCCCACAGCCCATGTACACTCTCCCCTATCACGGACTCTACCCACCCATTTAATCTCCTCCCACAGCCCGTGTACACTCTCCCCTATCACGGACTCTACCCACCCATTTAATCTCCTCCCACAGCCCATGGACACTCTCCCCTATCATGGACTCTACCCACCCATTTCATCTCCTCCCACAGCCCATGTACACTCTCCCCTATCACGGACTCTCCCCACCCATTTAATCTCCTCCCACAAAGCCCATGTACACTCTCCCCTATCACGGACTCTACCCACCCATTCAATCTCCTCCCACAGCCCATGGACACTCTCCCCGATCATGGACTCTACCCACCCATTTAATCTCCTCCCACAGCCCGTGTACACTCTCCCCTATCACGGACTCTACCCACACATTTAATCTCCTCCCACAGCCCGTGTACACTCTCCGCTATCACGGACTCTACCCACCCATTCAATCTCCTCCCACAGCCCGTGTACACTCTCCCCTATCACAGACTCTACCCACCCATTTAATCTCCTCCCACAGCCCGTGTACACTCTCCGCTATCACGGACTCTACCCACCCATTCAATCTCCTCCCACAGCCCGTGTACACTCTCCCCTATCACGGGCTCTACCCACCTATTTAATCTCCTCCCACAGCCCATGGACACTCTCCCCTATCACGGACTCTACCCACCCATTTAATCTCCTCCCACAGCCCATGTACACTCTCCCCTATCACGGACTCTACCCACACATTTAATCTCCTCCCACAGCCCGTGTACACTCTCCCCTATCACGGACTCTACCCACCCATTTAATCTCCTCCCACAGCCTGTGTACACTCTCCCCTATCACGGACTCTACCCACCCAATCAATCTCCTCCCACAGCCCATGGACACTCTCCCCTATCATGGACTCTACCCACCTATTTAATTTCCTCCCACAGCCCATGTTCACTCTCCCCTATCACGGACTCTACCCACCCATTTAATCTCCTCCCACAGCCCGTGTACACTCTCCCCTATCACAGACTCTACCCACACATTTAATCTCCTCCCACAGCCCATGTACACTCTCCCCTATCACGGACTCTACCCACCCATTTAATCTCCTCCCACAGCCTATGGACACTCTCCCCTATCACGGACTCTACCCACACATTTAATCTCCTCCCACAGCCCATGGACACTCTCCCCTATCATGGACTCTACCCACCCATTTAATCTCCTCCCACAGCCCATGGACACTCTCCCCTATCACGGACTCTACCCACCCATTTAATCTCCTCCCACAGCCCGTGTACACTCTCCCCTATCACGGACTCTACGCACCCATTTAATCTCCTCCCACAGCCCGTGTACACTCTCCCCTATCATGAACTCTACCCACCCGTTTAATCTCCTCCCACAGCCCATGTACACTCTCCCCTATCACGGGGTCTACCCACCTATTTAATCTCCTCCCACAGCCCATGGACACTCTCCCCTATCACGGACTCTACCCACCCATTTAATCTCCTCCCACAGCCCATGTACACTCTCCCCTATCACGGACTCTACCCACCCATTTAATCTCCTCCCACAGCCCATGTACTCTCTCCCCTATCACGGACTCTACCCACCCATTCAATCTCCTCCCACAGCCCGTGTACACTCTCCCCTATCACGGACTCGACCCAGCCATTCAATCTCCTCCCACAGCCCGTGTAAACTCTCCCCTATCACAGACTCTACCCACCCATTTAATCTCCTCCCACAGCCCATGGACACTCTCCCCTATCACGGACTCTACCCATCCATTTAATCTCCTCCCACAGCCCGTGGACACTCTCCCCTATCACGGACTCTTCCCAGCCATTTAATCTCCTCCCACAGCCCGTGTACACTCTCCCCTATCACGGACTCTACCCACCCATTTAATCTCCTCCCACAGCCCATGTACACTCTCCCCTATCATGGACTCTACCCACCCATTTAATCTCCTCCCACAGCCCATGTACACTCTCCCCTATCACGGACTCTACCCACCCATTTAATCTCCTCCCACAGCCCGTGTACACTCTCCCCTATCACGGACTCTACCCACCCATTCAATCTCCTCCCACAGCCCATGGACACTCTCCCCTATCATGGACTCTACCCACCCATTTAATCTCTTCCCACAGCCCATGTACACCCTCCCCTATCATGGACTCTACCCACCCATTTAATCTCCTCCCACAGCCTGTGTACACTCTCCCCTATCACGGACTCTACCCACCCGTTTAATCTCCTCCCACAGCCCGTGGACACTCTCCCCTATCACGGACTCTACCCACCCGTTTAATCTCCTCCCACAGCCCATGAACACTCTCCCCTGTCTCGGACTCTACCCACCCATTCAATCTCCTCCCACAGCCCATGGACACTCTCCCCTATCATGGACTCTACCCACCCATTTAATCTCCTCCCACAGCCTGTGTACACTCTCCCCTATCACGGACTCTACCCACCCATTTAATCTCCTCCCACAGTCCATGTACACTCTCCCCTATCACGGACTCTACCCACCCATTCAATCTCCTCCCACAGCCCATGGACACTCTCCCCTATCACGGACTCTACCCACCCATTTAATCTCCTCCCACAGCCCATGTACACTCTCCCCTATCATGGACTCTACCAACCTATTTAATTTCCTCCCACAGCCCATGTTCACTCTCCACTATCACGGACTCTACCCACCCGTTTAATCTCCTCCCACAGCCCATGTACACTCTCCCCTATCACGGACTCTACCCACCCATTTAATCTCCTCCCACAGCCCATGGACACTCTCCCCTATCACGGACTCTACCCACCCATTTAATCTCCTCCCACAGCCCGTGTACACTCTCCCCTATCACGGACTCTACCCACCCATTTAATCTCCTCTACACAGCCCATGTACACTCTCCCCTATCACGGACTCTACCCAGCCGTTTAACCTCCTCCCACAGCCCATGTACACTCTCCCCTATCACGGACTCTCCCCACCCATTTAATCTCCTCCCACAGCCCATGTACACTCTCCCCTATCACGGGCTCTACCCACCCATTTAATCTCCTCCCACAGCCCATGGACACTCTCCCCTATCACGGGCTCTACCCACCCATTTAATCTCCTCCCACAGCCCGTGTACACTCTCCCCTATCACGGACTCTACCCACCCATTTAATCTCCTCCCACAGCCCATGTACACTCTCCCCTATCACGGACTCTACCCACCCGTTTAATCTCCTCCCACAGCCCATGTACACTCTCCCTGATCACGGACTCTACCCACCCATTTAATCTCCTCCCACAGCCCGTGTACACTCTCCCCTATCACGGACTCTACCCACCCATTTAATCTCCTCCCACAGCCCATGTACACTGTCCCCTATCACGGACTCTCACCACCCATTTAATCTCCTCCCACAGCCCGTGTACACTCTCCCCTATCACGGACTCTACCCACCCATTCAATCTCCTCCCACAGCCCGTGTACACTCTCCCCTATCACGGACTCGACCCACCCATTCAATCTCCTCCCACAGCCCGTGGACACTCTCGCCTATCACGGACTCTTCCCAGCCATTTAATCTCCTCCCACAGCCCATGGACACTCTCCCCTATCACGGACTCTACCCACCCATTTAATCTCCTCCCACAGCCCGTGTACACTCTCCCCTATCACGGACTCTACCCACCCATTTAATCTCCTCCCACAGCCCATGTACACTCTCCCCTATCATGGACTCTACCCACCCATTTAATCTCCTCCCACAGCCCATGTACACTCTCCCCTATCACGGATTCTACCCACCCATTTAATCTCCTCCCACAGCCCGTGTACACTCTCCCCTATCACGGTCTCTACCCACCCATTTAATCTCCTCCCACAGCCCGTGTACACTCTCCCCTATCACAGATTCTACCCACCCATTTAATCTCCTCCCACAGCCCATGTACACTCTCCCCTATCACGGACTCTAACCACCCATTCAATCTCCTCCCACAGCCCATGTACACTCTCCCCTATCACGGACTCTACCCACCCATTCAATCTCCTCCCACAGCCCATGGACACTCTCCCCTATCATGGACTCTACCCACCCATTTAATCTCCTCCCACAGCCCATGGACACTCTCACCTATCACGGACTCTACCGACCCATTTAATCTCCTCCCACAGTCCATGTACACTCTCACCTATCACGGACTCTACCCACCCATTTAATCTCCTCCCACAGTCCATGTACACTCTCCCCTATCACGGACTCTCCCCACCCATTTAATCTCCTCCCAAAGCCCGTGGACACTCTCCCCTATCACGGACTCTACCCACCCATTTAATCTCCTCCCACAGCCCATGTACACTCTCCCCTATCACAGACTCTACCCACCCATTTAATCTCCTCCCACAGCCCATGTACACTCTCCCCTATCACGGACTCTAGCCACCCATTCAATCTCCTCCCACAGCCCATGGACACTCTCCCCTATCATGGACTCTACCCACCCATTTAATCTCCTCCCACAGCCCATGTACACTCTCTCCTATCATGGACTCTACCCACCCATTTAATCTCCTCCCACAGCCTGTGTACACTCTCCCCTATCACGGACTCTACCCACCCATTCAATCTCCTCCCACAGCCCATGGACACTCTCCCCTATCATGGACTCCACCCACCTATTTAATTTCCTCCCACAGCCCATGTTCACTCTCCCCTATCACGGACTCTACCCACCCATTTAATCCCCTCCCACAGCCCATGTACACTCTCCCCTATCACGGGCTCTACCCACCTATTTAATCTCCTCCCACAGCCCATGGACACTCTCCCCTATCACGGACTCTACCCACCCATTTAATCTCCTCCCACAGCCCATGTACACTCTCCCCTATCACGGACTCTACCCACCCATTCAATCTCCTCCCACAGCCCATGTACACTCTCCCCTATCACGGACTCTACCCACCCATTCAATCTCCTCCCACAGCCCGTGTACACTCTCCCCTATCACGGACTCGACCCAGCCATTCAATCTCCTCCCACAGCCCGTGTAAACTCTCCCCTATCACAGACTCTACCCACCCATTTAATCTCCTCCCACAGCCCATGGACACTCTCCCCTATCACGGACTCTACCCATCCATTTAATCTCCCCCCACAGCCCGTGGACACTCTCCCCTATCACGGACTCTTCCCAGCCATTTAATCTCCCCCCACAACCCGTGTACACTCTCCCCTATCACGGACTCTACCCACCCATTTAATCTCCTCCCACAGCCCATGTACACTCTCCCCTATCATGGACTCTACCCACCCATTTAATCTCCTCCCACAGCCCATGTACACTCTCCCCTATCACGGACTCTACCCACCCATTTAATCTCCTCCCACAGCCCGTGTACACTCTCCCCTATCACGGACTCTACCCACCCATTCAATCTCCTCCCACAGCCCATGGACACTCTCCCCTATCACGGACTCTACCCACCCATTCAATCTCCTCCCACAGCCCGTGTACACTCTCCCCTATCACGGACTCTACCCACCCATTTAATCTCTTCCCACAGCCCATGTACACCCTCCCCTATCATGGACTCTACCCACCCATTTAATCTCCTCCCACAGCCTGTGTACACTCTCCCCTATCACGGACTCTACCCACCCGTTTAATCTCCTCCCACAGCCCGTGGACACTCTCCCCTATCACGGACTCTACCCACCCGTTTAATCTCCTCCCACAGCCCATGAACACTCTCCCCTGTCTCGGACTCTACCCACCCATTTAATCTCCTCCCACAGCCCATGGACACTCTCCCCTATCATGGACTCTACCCACCCATTTAATCTCCTCCCACAGCCTGTGTACACTCTCCCCTATCACGGACTCTACCCACCCATTTAATCTCCTCCCACAGTCCATGTACACTCTCCCCTATCACGGACTCTACCCACCCATTCAATCTCATCCCACAGCCCATGGACACTCTCCCCTATCATGGACTCTACCCACCCATTTAATCCCCTCCCACAGCCCATGGACACTCTCCCCTATCACAGACTCTACCCACCCATTTAATCTCCTCCCACAGCCCATGTACACTCTCCCCTATCACGGACTCTACCCACCCATTTAATCTCCTCCCACAGCCCAAGGACACTCTCCTCTATCACGGACACTACCCACCCATTTAATCTCCTCCCACAGCCCATGGACACTCTCCCCTATCACGGACTCTACCCACCCATTCAATCTCCTCCCACAGCCCATGGACACTCTCCCCTATCACGGACTCTACCCACCCATTTAATCTACTCCCACAGCCCATGTACACACTCCCCTATCATGGACTCTACCCACCTATTTAATTTCCTCCCACAGCCCATGTTCACTCTCCACTATCACGGACTCTACCCACCCGTTTAATCTCCTCCCACAGCCCATGTACACTCTCCCCTATCACGGACTCTACCCACCCATTTAATCTCCTCCCACAGCCCATGGACACTCTCCCCTATCACGGACTCTACCCACCCATTTAATCTCCTCCCACAGCCCGTGTACACTCTCCCCTATCACGGACTCTACCCACCCATTTAATCTCCTCTGCACAGCCCATGTACACTCTCCCCTATCACGGACTCTACCCACCCGTTTAATCTCCTCCCACAGCCCATGTACACTCTCCCCTATCACGGACTCTCCCCACCCATTTAATATCCTCCCACAGCCCATGTACACTCTCCCCTATCATGGACTCTACCCACCCATTTAATCTCCTCCCACAGCCCATGTATACTCTCCCCTATCACGGACTCTACCCACCCATTTAATCTCCTCCCACAGCCCGTGTACACTCTCCCCTATCACGGACTCTACCCACCCATTCAATCTCCTCCCACAGCCCATGGACACTCTCCCCTATCATGGACTCTACCCACCCATTTAATCTCTTCCCACATCCCATGTACACCCTCCCCTATCATGGACTCTACCCACCCATTTAATCTCCTCCCACAGCCTGTGTACACTCTCCCCTATCACGGACTCTACCCACCCGTTTAATCTCCTCCCACAGCCCGTGGACACTCTCCCCTATCATGGACTCTACCCACCCATTTAATCTCCTCCCACAGCCTGTGTACACTCTCCCCTATCACGGACTCTACCCACCCATTTAATCTCCTCCCACAGTCCATGTACACTCTCCCCTATCACGGACTCTACCCACCCATTTAATCTCCTCCCACAGCCCATGTACACTCTCCCCTATCACGGACTCTACCCACCCATTCAATCTCCTCCCACAGCCCATGGACACTCTCCCCTATCATGGACTCTACCCACCCATTTAATCTCCTCCCACAGCCCGTGTACACTCTCCCCTATCACGGACTCTACCCACCCATTCAATCTCCTCCCACAGCCCATGGACACTCTCCCCTATCACGGACTCTACCCACCCATTTAATCTCCTCCCACAGCCCATGTACACTCTCCCCTATCATGGACTCTACCCACCCATTTAATCTCCTCCCACAGCCCATGTTCACTCTCCACTATCACGGACTCTACCCACCCGTTTAATCTCCTCCCACAGCCCATGTACACTCTCCCCTATCACGGACTCTACCCACCCATTTAATCTCCTCCCACAGCCCATGGACACTCTCCCCTATCACGGACTCTACCCACCCATTTAATCTCCTACCACAGCCCGTGTACACTCTCCCCTATCACGGACTCTACCCACCCATTTAATCTCCTCTACACAGCCCATGTACACTCTCCCCTATCACGGACTCTACCCAGCCGTTTAATCTCCTCCCACAGCCCATGTACACTCTCCCCTATCACGGACTCTCCCCACCCATTTAATCTCCTCCCACAGCCCATGTACACTCTCCCCTATCACGGGCTCTACCCACCCATTTAATCTCCTCCCACAGCCCATGGACACTCTCCCCTATCACGGGCTCTACCCACCCATTTAATCTCCTCCCACAGCCCGTGTACACTCTCCCCTATCACGGACTCTACCCACCCATTTAATCTCCTCCCACAGCCCATGTACAGTCTCCCCTATCACGGACTCTACCCACCCGTTTAATCTCCTCCCACAGCCCATGTACACTCTCCCCGATCACGGACTCTACCCACCCATTTAATCTCCTCCCACAGCCCGTGTACACTCTCCCCTATCACGGACTCTACCCACCCATTTAATCTCCTCCCACAGCCCATGTACACTCTCCCCTATCACGGACTCTCCCCACCCATTTAATCTCCTCCCACAGCCCGTGTACACTCTCCCCTATCACGGACTCTACCCACCCATTCAATCTCCTCCCACAGCCCGTGTACACTCTCCCCTATCACGGACTCGACCCACCCATTCAATCTCCTCCCACAGCCCGTGGACACTCTCGCCTATCACGGACTCTTCCCAGCCATTTAATCTCCTCCCACAGCCCATGGACACTCTCCCCTATCACGGACTCTACCCACCCATTTAATCTCCTCCCACAGCCCGTGTACACTCTCCCCTATCACGGACTCTACCCACCCATTTAATCTCCTCCCACAGCCCATGTACACTCTCCCCTATCATGGACTCTACCCACCCATTTAATCTCCTCCCACAGCCCATGTACACTCTCCCCTATCACGGATTCTACACACCCATTTAATCTCCTCCCACAGCCCGTGTACACTCTCCCCTATCACGGTCTCTACCCACCCATTTAATCTCCTCCCACAGCCCGTGTACACTCTCCCCTATCACAGACTCTACCCACCCATTTAATCTCCTCCCACAGCCCATGTACACTCTCCCCTATCACGGACTCTACCCACCCATTCAATCTCCTCCCACAGCCCATGGACACTCTCCCCTATCATGGACTCTACCCACCCATTTAATCTCCTCCCACAGCCCATGGACACTCTCACCTATCACGGACTCTACCGACCCATTTAATCTCCTCCCACAGTCCATGTACACTCTCACCTATCACGGACTCTACCCACCCATTTAATCTCCTCCCACAGTCCATGTACACTCTCCCCTATCACGGACTCTCCCCACCCATTTAATCTCCTCCCAAAGCCCGTGTACACTCTCCCCTATCACGGTCTCTACCCACCCATTTAATCTCCTCCCACAGCCCGTGTACACTCTCCCCTATCACAGACTCTACCCACCCATTTAATCTCCTCCCACAGCCCATGTACACTCTCCCCTATCACGGACTCTAGCCACCCATTCAATCTCCTCCCACAGCCCATGGACACTCTCCCCTATCATGGACTCTACCCACCCATTTAATCTCCTCCCACAGCCCATGTACACTCTCTCCTATCATGGACTCTACCCACCCATTTAATCTCCTCCCACAGCCTGTGTACACTCTCCCCTATCACGGACTCTACCCACCCATTCAATCTCCTCCCACAGCCCATGGACACTCTCCCCTATCATGGACTCCACCCACCTATTTAATTTCCTCCCACAGCCCATGTTCACTCTCCCCTATCACGGACTCTACCCACCCATTTAATCCCCTCTCACAGCCCATGTACACTCTCCCCTATCACGGGCTCTACCCACCTATTTAATCTCCTCCCACAGCCCATGGACACTCTCCCCTATCACGGACTCTACCCACCCATTTAATCTCCTCCCACAGCCCGTGTACACTCTCCCCTATCACGGACTCTCCCCACCCATTTAATCTGCTCCCACAGCCCATGTACACTCTCCCCTATCACGGACTCTACCCACCCATTTAATCTCCTCCCACAGCCCGTGTACACTCTCCCCTATCACTGACTCTACCCACCCATTCAATCTCCTCCCACAGCCCGTGTACACTCTCCCCTATCACGGGCTCTACCCACCTATTTAATCTCCTCCCACAGCCCATGGACACTCTCCCCTATCACGGACTCTACCCACCCATTTAATCTCCTCCCACAGCCCGTGTACACTCTCCCCTATCACGGACTCTACCCACCCGTTTAATCTCCTCCCACAGCCCGTGGACACTCTCCCCTATCACGGACTCTATCCACCCATTTAATCTCCTCCCACAGCCCGTGTACACTCTCCCCTATCACGGACTCTACCCACCCATTCAATCTCCTCCCACAGCCCGTGTACACTCTCCCCTATCACGGGCTCTACCCACCGATTTAATCTCCTCCCACAGCCCATGGACACTCTCCCCTATCACGGACTCTACCCACCCATTTAATCTCCTCCCACAGCCCATGTACACTCTCCCCTATCACGGACTCTACCCACCCATTTAATCTCCTCCCACAGCCCATGTACACTCTCCCCTATCACGGACTCTACCCACCCATTCAATCTCCTCCCACAGCCCGTGTACACTCTCCCCTATCACGGACTCGACCCACCCATTCAATCTCCTCCCACAGCCCGTGGACACTCTCCCCTATCACGGACTCTTCCCAGCCATTTAATCTCCTCCCACAGCCCGTGTACACTCTCCGCTATCACGGACTCTACCCACCCATTCAATCTCCTCCCACAGCCCGTGTACACTCTCCCCTATTACGGGCTCTACCCACCTATTTAATCTCCTCCCACAGCCCATGGACACTCTCCCCTATCACGGACTCTACCCACCCATTTAATCTCCTCCCACAGCCCGTGTACACTCTCCCCTATCACGGACTCTACCCACCCGTTTAATCTCCTCCCACAGCCCGTGGACACTCTCCCCTATCACGGACTCTATCCACCCATTTAATCTCCTCCCACAGCCCGTGTACACTCTCCCCTATCACGGACTCTACCCACCCATTTAATCTCCTCTCAAAGCCCATGTACACTCTCCCCTATCACGGACTCTACCCACCCATTCAATCTCCTCCCACAGCCCGTGTACACTCTCCCCTATCACGGACTCGACCCACCCATTCAATCTCCTCCCACAGCCCGTGGACACTCTCCCCTATCACGGACTCTTCCCAGCCATTTAATCTCCTCCCACAGCCCGTGTACACTCTCCCCTATCACGGACTCTACCCACCCATTTAATCTCCTCCCACAGCCCATGTACACTCTCCCCTATCACGGACTCTACCCACCCATTTAATCTCCTCCCACAGCCCGTGTACACTCTCCCCTATCACAGACTCTACCCACCCATTTAATCTCACCCACAGCCCATGTACACTCTCCCCTCTCATGGACTCTACCCACCCATTTAATCTCCTCCCACAGCCCATGTACACTCTCCCCTATCACGGACTCTACCCACCCATTTAATCTCCTCCCACAGCCCGTGTACACTCTCCCCTATCACGGACTCTACCCACCCATTCAATCTCCTCCCACAGCCCATGGACACTCTCCCCTATCATGGACTCTACCCACCCATTTAATCTCCTCCCACAGCCCATGTACACTCTCCCCTATCATGGACTCTACCCACCCATTTAATCTCCTCCCACAGCCCGTGTACACTCTCCCCTATCACAGACTCTACCCACCCATTTAATCTCCTCCCACAGCCCGTGGACACTCTCCCCTATCACGGACTCTACCCACCCATTTAATCTCCTCCCACAGCCCATGTACACTCTCCCCTATCATGGACTCAACCCACCCGTTTAATCTCCTCCCACAGCCCATGTACACTCTCCCCTATCACAGACTCTACCCACCCATTTAATCTCCTCCCACAGCCCGTGGACACTCTCCCCTATCACGGACTCTACCCACCCATTTAATCTCCTCCCACAGCCCATGTACACTCTCCCCTATCACGGACTCTACCCACCCATTCAATCTCCTCCCACAGCCCATGGACACTCTCCCCTATCATGGACTCTACCCACCCATTTAATCTCCTCCCACAGCCCATGTACACTCTCCCCCATCACGGACTCTACCCACCCATTTAATCTCCTCCCACAGCCCATGTACACTCTCCCCTATCACGGACTCTACCCACCCATTCAATCTCCTCCCACAGCCCGTGTACACTCTCCCCTATCACGGACTCGACCCACCCATTTAATCTCCTCCCACAGCCCGTGGACACTCTCCCCTATCACGGACTCTTCCCAGCCATTTAATCTCCTCCCACAGCCCGTGTACACTCTCCCCTATCACGGACTCTACCCACCCATTTAATCTCCTCCCACAGCCCGTGTACACTCTCCCCTATCACGGACTCTACCCACCCATTTAATCTCCTCCCACAGCCCATGGACACTCTCCCCTATCACGGACTCACCCCACCCATTTAATCTCCTCCCACAGCCCGTGTACACTCTCCCCTATCACGGACTCGACCCACCCATTTAATCTCCTCCCACAGCCAAGGTACGCTCTCCCCTATCACGGACTCTACCCACCCATTTAATCTCCTCCCACAGCCCATGTACACTCTCCCCTATCACGGACTCTACCCACCCATTTAATCTCCTCCCACAGCCCATGTACACTCTCCCCTATCACGGACTCTACCCACCCATTCAATCTCCTCCCACAGCCCATGTACACTCTCCCCTATCACGACTAAACCCACCCATTTAATCACCTCCCACAGCTCATGGACACTCTCCCCGATCACGGACTCTACACACCCATTTAATCTCCTCCCACAACCCATGTACACTCTCCCCTATCACGGGCTCTACCCACCCATTTAATCTCCTCCCACAGCCCGTGTACACTCTTCCCTATCACGGACTCTACCCACCCATTTAATCTCCTCCCACAGCCCGTGTACACTCTCCCCTATCACGGACTCTACCCACCCATTTAATCTCCTCCCACAGCCCATGGACACTCTCCCCTATCACGGACTCTACCCACCCATTTAATCTCCTCCCACAGCCCATGTACACTCTCCCCTATCATGGACTCAACCCACCCGTTTAATCTCCTCCCACAGCCCATGTACACTCTCCCCTATCACAGACTCTACCCACCCATTTAATCTCCTCCCACAGCCCGTGGACACTCTCCCCTATCACGGACTCTACCCACCCATTTAATCTCCTCCCACAGCCCATGTACACTCTCCCCTATCACGGACTCTACCCACCCATTCAATCTCCTCCCACAGCCCATGGACACTCTCCCCTATCATGGACTCTACCCACCCATTTAATCTCCTCCCACAGCCCATGTACACTCTCCCCCATCACGGACTCTACCCACCCATTTAATCTCCTCCCACAGCCCATGTACACTCTCCCCTATCACGGACTCTACCCACCCATTCAATCTCCTCCCACAGCCCGTGTACACTCTCCCCTATCACGGACTCGACCCACCCATTTAATCTCCTCCCACAGCCCGTGGACACTCTCCCCTATCACGGACTCTTCCCAGCCATTTAATCTCCTCCCACAGCCCGTGTACACTCTCCCCTATCACGGACTCTACCCACCCATTTAATCTCCTCCCACAGCCCGTGTACACTCTCCCCTATCACGGACTCTACCCACCCATTTAATCTCCTCCCACAGCCCATGGACACTCTCCCCTATCACGGACTCACCCCACCCATTTAATCTCCTCCCACAGCCCGTGTACACTCTCCCCTATCACGGACTCGACCCACCCATTTAATCTCCTCCCACAGCCAAGGTACGCTCTCCCCTATCACGGACTCTACCCACCCATTTAATCTCCTCCCACAGCCCATGTACACTCTCCCCTATCACGGACTCTACCCACCCATTTAATCTCCTCCCACAGCCCATGTACACTCTCCCCTATCACGGACTCTACCCACCCATTCAATCTCCTCCCACAGCCCATGTACACTCTCCCCTATCACGACTAAACCCACCCATTTAATCACCTCCCACAGCTCATGGACACTCTCCCCGATCACGGACTCTACACACCCATTTAATCTCCTCCCACAACCCATGTACACTCTCCCCTATCACGGGCTCTACCCACCCATTTAATCTCCTCCCACAGCCCGTGTACACTCTTCCCTATCACGGACTCTACCCACCCATTTAATCTCCTCCCACAGCCCGTGTACACTCTCCCCTATCATGGACTCTACCCACCCATTTAATCTCCTCCCACAGCCCGTGTACACTCTTCCCTATCACGGACTCTACCCACCCATTTAATCTCCTCCCACAGCCCATGGACACTCTCCCCTATCACGGAATCTACCCACCCATTTAATCTCCTCCCACAACCCGTGTACACTCTCCCCTATCACGGACTCTACCCACCCACTTAATCTCCTCCCACAGCCCGTGTACACTCTTCCCGATCACGGACTCTACCCACCCATTTAATCTCCTCCCACAGCCCGTGTGCACTCTCCCCTATCATGGACTCTACCCACCCATTTAATCTCCTCCCACAGCCCGTGTACACTCTTCCCTATCACGGACTCTACCCACCCATTTAATCTTCTCCCACAGCCCATGTACACTCTCCCCTATCACGCACTCTACCCACCCATTTAATCTCCTCCCACAGCCCGTGTACACTCTCCCCTATCACGGACTCTACCCACCCATTTAATCTCCTCCCACAGCCCGTGTACACACTCCCCTATCACGGACTCTACCCACCCATTTAATCTCCTCCCACAGCCCATGTACACTCTCCCCTATCACGGAGTCTACCCACCCATTTAATCTCCTCCCACAGCCCATGTACACTCTCCCCTATCACTGACTCTACCCACCCATTTAATCTCCTCCCACAGCCCATGTACACTCTCCCCTATCACGGACTCGACCCACCCATTTAATCTCCTCCCACAGCCCAGGTACACTCTCCCCTATCACGGACTCTACCCACCCATTCAATCCCCTCCCACAGCCCATGTACACTCTCCCCTATCACGGACTCTACCCACCCATTTAATCACCTCCCACAGCTCATGGACACTCTCCCCGATCACGGACTCTACCCACCCATTTAATCTCCTCCCACAACCCATGTACACTCTCCCCTATCACGGGCTCTACCCACCCATTTAATCTCCTCCCACAGCCCGTGTACACTCTTCCCTATCACGGACTCTACCCACCCATTTAATCAACTCCCACAGCCCGTGTACACTCTACCCTATCATGGACTCTACCCACCCATTTAATCTCCTCCCACAGCCCGTGTGCACTCTTCCCTATCACGGACTCTACCCACCCATTTAATCTCCTCCCACAGCCCATGGACACTCTCCCCTATCACGGAATCTACCCACCCATTTAATCTCCTCCCACAACCCGTGTACACTCTCCCCTATCACGGACTCTACCCACCCATTTAATCTCCTCCCACAGCCCGTGTACACACTTCCCTATCACGGACTCTACCCACCCATTTAATCTCCTCCCACAGCCCATGTGCACTCTCCCCTATCATGGACTCTACCCACCCATTTAATCTCCTCCCACAGCCCGTGTACACTCTTCCCTATCACGGACTCTACCCACCCATTTAATCTCCTCCCACAGCCCAGGTACACTCTCCCCTATCACGGACTCTACCCACCCATTCAATCTCCTCCCACAGCCAATGTACACTCTCCCCTATCACGGACTCTACCCACCCATTTAATCACCTCCCACAGCTCATGGACACTCTCCCCGATCACGGACTCTACCCACCCATTTAATCTCTTCCCACAACCCATGTACACTCTCCCCTATCACGGGCTCTACCCACCCATTTAATCTCCTCCCACAGCCCGTGTACACTCTTCCCTATCACGGACTCTACCCACCCATTAATCTCCTCCCACAGCCCGTGTACACTCTCCCCTATCATGGACTCTACCCACCCATTTAATCTCCTCCCACAGCCCGTGGACACTCTTCCATTTCACGGACTCTGCCCACCCATTTAATCTCCTCCCACAGCCCATGGACACTCTCCCCTATCACGGAATCTACCCACCCATTTAATCTCCTCCCACAACCCGTGTACACTCTCCCCTATCACAGACTCTACCCACCCATTTAATCTCCTCCCACAGCCCGTGGACACTCTTCCATTTCACGGACTCTGCCCACCCATTTAATCTCCTCCCACAGCCCGTGTACACTCTCCCCTATCACGGACTCTACCCACCCATTTAATCTCCTCCCACAGCCCGTGGACACTCTTCCATTTCACGGACTCTGCCCACCCATTTAATCTCCTCCCACAGCCCGTGTACACTCTCCCCTATCATGGACTCTACCCACCCATTTAATCTCCTCCCACAGCCCGTGGACACTCTTCCATTTCACGGACTCTGCCCACCCATTTAATCTCCTCCCACAGCCCGTGTACACTCTCCCCTATCACGGACTCTACCCACCCATTTAATCTCCTCCCACAGCCCATGGACACTCTCCCCTATCACGGACTCTACCCACCCACTTAATCTCCTCCCACAGCCCGCGTGCACTCTCCCCTATCATGGACTCCACCCACCCATTTAATCTCCTCCCACAGCCCGTGTACACTCTTCCCTATCACGGACTCTACCCACCCATTTAATCTTCTCCCACAGCCCATGGACACTCTCCCCTATCACGGACTCTACCCACCCATTCAATCTCCTCCCACAGCTCGTGGACACTCTCCCCTATCACGGACTCTACCCACCCATTTAATCACCTCCCACAGCCCGTGTACACTCTCCCCTATTACGGACTCTACCCACCCATTTAATCTTCTCCCACAGCCCATGTACACTCTCCCCTATCATGGACTCTACCCATCCATTTAATCTCCTCCCACAGCCCATGTACACTCTCCCCTATCACTGACTCTACCCACCCATTTAATCTCCTCTCACAGCCCATGGACACTCTCCCCTATCACGGACTCTACCCACCCATTTAATCTCCTCTCACAGCCCATGGACACTCTCCCCTATCACGGCCTCTACCCACCCATTTAATCTCCTCCCACAGCCCATGTACACTCTCCCCTATCACAGACTCTACCCACCCATTTAATCTCCAACCACAGCCCATGTACACTCTCCCCTATCACGGACACTACCCACCCATTTAATCTCCTCCCACAGCCCATGGACACTCTCCCCTATCACAGACTCTACCCACCCATTTAATGACCTCCCACAGCCCATGTACACTCTCCCCTATCGCGGACACTACCCACCCATTCATCTCCTCCCACAGCCCATGTACACTCTCCCCTATCACGGACGCTACCCACCCATTCAATCTCCTCCCACAGCCCATGTACACTCTCCCCTATCACGGACTCTACCCACCCATTTAATCTCCTCCCACAGTCCATGGACACTCTCCCCTATCATGGACTCTACCCACCCATTTAATCTCCTCCCACAGCCCATGTACACTCTCCCCTATCATGGACTCTACCCACCCAATTAATCTCCTCCCACAGCCCGTGTACACTCTCCCCTATCACAGACTCTACCCACCCAATTAATCTCCTCCCACAGCCCGTGTACACTCTCCCCTATCACGGACTCTACCCACCCATTTAATCTCCTCCCACAGCCCATGGACACTCTCCCCTATCACGGACTCTACCCACCCATTTAATCTCCTCCCACAGCCCGTGGACACTCTCCCCTATCACGGACTCTACCCACCCATTTAATCTCCTCCCACAGCCCATGGACACTCTCCCCTATCACGGACTCTACCCACCCATTTAATCTCCTCCCACAGCCCGTGTACACTCTCCCCTATCATGGACTCTACGCACCCATTTAATCTACTCCCACAGCCCGTGTACACTCTCCCCTATCACTGACTCTACCCACCCATTTAATCTCCTCCCACAGCCCATGGACACTCTCCCCTATCATGGACTCAACCCACCCATTTAATCTCCTCCCACAGCCCATGTACACTCTCCCCTATCACGCACTCTACCCACCCATTTAATCTCCTCCCACAGCCCGTGTACACTCTCCCCTACAACGGACTCTACCCACCCATTTAATCTCCTCCCACAGCCCGTGTACACACTCCCCTATCACGGACTCTACCCACCCATTTAATCTCCTCCCACAGCCCATGTACACTCTCCCCTATCACGGTGTCTACCCACCCATTTAATCTCCTCCCACAGCCCATGTACACTCTCCCCTATCACTGACTCTACCCACCCATTTAATCTCCTCCCACAGCCCATGTACACTCTCCCCTATCACTGACTCTACCCACTCATTTAATCTCCTCCCACAGCCCATGTACACTCTCCCCTATCACAGACTCTACCCACCCAATTAATCTCCTCCCACAGCCCGTGTGCATTCTCCCCTATCACGGACTCTACCCACCCATTTAATCTCCTCCCACAGCCCGTGTACACTCTCCCCTATCACGGACTCTACCCACCCATTTAATCTCCTCCCACAGCCCATGTACACTCTCCCCTATCACGGACTCTACCCACCCATTTAATCTCCTCCCACAGCCCGTGTACACTCTCCCCTATCACGGACTCTACCCACCCGTTTAATCTCCTCCCACAGCCCGTGGACACTCTCCCCTATCACGGACTCTACCCACCCGTTTAATCTCCTCCCACAGCCCGTGTACACTCTCCCCTATCACGGACTCTACCCACCCATTCAATCTCCTCCCACAGCCCAAGGACACTCTCCCCTATCACGGACTCTACCCACCCATTTAATCTCCTCCCACAGCCTGTGTACACTCTCCCCTATCACGGACTCTACCCACCCATTCAATCTCCTCCAACAGCCCATGGACACTCTCCCCTATCATGGACTTTACCCACCCATTTAATCTCCTCCCACAGCCCATGGACACTCTCCCCTATCACAGACTCTACCCACCTATTTAATTTCCTCCCACAGCCCATGTTCACTCTCCCCTATCACGGACTCTACCCACCCGTTTAATCTCCTCCCACAGCCCGTGTACACTCTCCCCTATCATGGACTCTACCCACCCATTTAATCTCCTCCCACAGCCCATGTACACTCTCCCCTATCACGGACTCTACCCACCCATTTAATCTCCTCCCACAGCCCGTGTACACTCTCCCCTATCACGGACTCTACCCACCCATTTAATCTCCTCCCACAGCCCATGGACACTCTCCCCTATCACGGACTCTACCCACCCATTAAATCCCCTCCCACAGCCCGTGTACACTCTCCCCTATCACGGACTCTACCCACCCATTCAATCTCCTCCCACAGCCCATGGACACTCTCCCCTATCACGGGCTCTACCCACCTATTTAATCTCCTCCCACAGCCCATGGACACTCTCCCCTATCACGGACTCTACCCACCCATTTAATCTCCTCCCACAGCCCGTGTACACTCTCCCCTATCACGGACTCTACCCACCCATTTAATCTCCTCCCACAGCCCGTGTACACTCTCCCCTATCACGGACTCTACCCACCCATTTAATCTCCTCCCACAGCCCATGTACACTCTCCCCTATCACGGACTCTACCCACCCATTTAATCTACTCCCACAGCCCATGTACACTCTCCCCTATCACGGACTCTCCCCACCCATTTAATCTCCTCCCACAGCCCATGTACACTCTCCCCTATCACGGACTCTACCAACCCATTTAATCTCCTCCCACAGCCCGTGTTCACTCTCCGCTATCACGGACTCTACCCACCCATTCAATCTCCTCCCACAGCCCGTGTACACTCTCCCCTATCACAGGCTCTACCCACCTATTTAATCTCCTCCCACAGCCCATGGACACTCTCCCCTATCACGGACTCTACCCACCCATTTAATCTCCTCCCACAGCCCGTGTACACTCTCCCCTATCACGGACTCTCCCCACCCATTTAATCTCCTCCCACAGCCCATGTACACTCTCCCCTATCACAGACTCTACCCACCCATTTAATCTCCTCCCACAGCCCATGGACACTCTCCCCTATCACGGACTCTACCCACCCATTTAATCTCCTCCCACAGCCCGTGTACACTCTCCGCTATCATGGACTCTACCCACCCATTCAATCTCCTCCCACAGCCCGTGTACACTCTCCCCTATCACGGGCTCTACCCACCTATTTAATCTCCTCCCACAGCCCATGGACACTCTCCCCTATCACGGACTCTACCCACCCATTTAATCTCCTCCCACAGCCCGTGTACAATCTCCCCTATCACGGACTCTACCCGCCCGTTTAATCTCCTCCCACAGCCCGTGGACACTCTCCCCTATCACGGACTCTATCCACCCATTTAATCTCCTCCCACTGCCCGTGTACACTCTCCCCTATCACGGACTCTACCCACCCATTCAATCTCCGCCTACAGCCCGTGTACACTCTCCCCTATCACGGGCTCCACCCACCTATTTAATCTCCTCCCACAGCCGATGGACACTCCCCCCTATCACGGACTCTACCCACCCATTTAATCTCCTCCCACAGCCCATGGACACTCTCCCCTATCACTGACTCTACCCACCCATTCAATCTCCTCCCACAGCCCGTGTACACTCTCTCCTATCATGGACTCTACCCACCCATTTAATCTCCTCCCACAGCCCATGTACACTCTCCACTATCACGGACTCTACCCACCCATTTAATCTCCTCCCACAGCCCATGTGCACTCTCCCCTATCACGGACTCTACCCACCCATTCAATCTCCTCCCACAGCCCGTGTACACTCTCCCCTATCACAGACTTTACCCACCCATTTAATCTCCTCCCACAGCCCATGTACACTCTTCCCTATCACGGACTCGACCCACCCATTCAATCTCCTCCCACAGCCCGTGTACACTCTCCCCTATCACGGACTCTACCCACCCATTCAATCTCCTCCCACAGCCCATGGACACTCTCCCCTATCATGGACTCTACCCACCTATTTAATTTCCTCCCACAGCCCATGTTCACTCTCCCCTATCACGGACTCTACCCACCCATTTAATCTCCACCCACAGCCCATGTACACTCTCCCCTATCACGGACTCTACCCACCCATTTAATCTCCTCCCACAGCCCGTGTACACTCTCCCCTATCACGGACTCTACCCACCCATTTAATCTCCTCCCACAGCCCGTGTACACTCTCCCCTATCACGGACTCCACCCACCCATTTAATCTCCTCCCACAGCCCATGTACACTCTCCCCTATCACGGACTCTCCCCACCCATTTAATCTCCTCCCACAGCCCATGTACACTCTCCCCTATCACGGACTCTCCCCATCCATTTAATCTCCTCCCACAGCCCGTGTACACCCTCCGCTATCACGGACTCTACCCACCCATTCAATCTCCTCCCACAGCCCGTGTACACTCTCCCCTATCACGGGCTCTACCCACCTATTTAATCTCCTCCCACAGCCCATGGACACTCTCCCCTATCACGGACTCTACCCACCCATTTAATCTCCTCCCACAGCCCGTGTACACTCTCCCCTATCACGGACTCTCCCCACCCATTTAATCTGCTCCCACAGCCCATGTACACTCTCCCCTATCACGGACTCTACCCACCCATTTAATCTCCTCCCACAGCCCGTGTACACTCTCCCCTATCACTGACTCTACCCACCCATTCAATCTCCTCCCACAGCCCGTGTACACTCTCCCCTATCACGGGCTCTACCCACCTATTTAATCTCCTCCCACAGCCCATGGACACTCTCCCCTATCACGGACTCTACCCACCCATTTAATCTCCTCCCACAGCCCGTGTACACTCTCCCCTATCACGGACTCTACCCACCCGTTTAATCTCCTCCCACAGCCCGTGGACACTCTCCCCTATCACGGACTCTATCCACCCATTTAATCTCCTCCCACAGCCCGTGTACACTCTCCCCTATCACGGACTCTACCCACCCATTCAATCTCCTCCCACAGCCCGTGTACACTCTCCCCTATCACGGGCTCTACCCACCGATTTAATCTCCTCCCACAGCCCATGGACACTCTCCCCTATCACGGACTCTACCCACCCATTTAATCTCCTCCCACAGCCCATGTACACTCTCCCCTATCACGGACTCTACCCACCCATTTAATCTCCTCCCACAGCCCATGTACACTCTCCCCTATCACGGACTCTACCCACCCATTCAATCTCCTCCCACAGCCCGTGTACACTCTCCCCTATCACGGACTCGACCCACCCATTCAATCTCCTCCCACAGCCCGTGGACACTCTCCCCTATCACGGACTCTTCCCAGCCATTTAATCTCCTCCCACAGCCCGTGTACACTCTCCCCTATCACAGACTCTACCCACCCATTTAATCTCCTCCCACAGCCCATGTACACTCTCCCCTATCATGGACTCTACCCACCCATTTAATCTACTCCCACAGCCCATGTACACTCTCCCCTATCACGGACTCTACCCACCCATTTAATCTCCTCCCACAGCCCGTGTACACTCTCCCCTATCACGGACTCTACCCACCCATTTAATCTCCTCCCACAGCCCATGTACACTCTCCCCTATCACGGACTCTACCCACCCATTCAATCTCCTCCCACAGCCCATGGACACTCTCCCCTATCATGGACTCTACCCACCCATTTCATCTCCTCCCACAGCCCATGGACACTCTCCCCTATCATGGACTCTACCCACCCATTTAATCTCCTCCCACAGCCCATGGACACTCTCCCCGATCATGGACTCTACCCACCCATTTAATCTCCTCCCACAGCCCGTGTACACTCTCCGCTATCACGGACTCTACCCACCCATTCAATCTCCTCCCACAGCCCGTGTACACTCTCCCCTATCACGGGCTCTACCCACCTATTTAATCTCCTCCCACAGCCCATGGACACTCTCCCCTATCACCGGACTCTACCCACCCATTTAATCTCCTCCCACAGCCCATGTACACTCTCCCCTATCACGGACTCTACCCACACATTTAATCTCCTCCCACAGCCCGTGTACACTCTCCCCTATCACGGACTCTACCCACCCATTTAATCTCCTCCCACAGCCTGTGTACACTCTCCCCTATCACGGACTCTACCCACCCAATCAATCTCCTCCCACAGCCCATGGACACTCTCCCCCTATCATGGACTCTACCCACCTATTTAATTTCCTCCCACAGCCCATGTTCACTCTCCCCTATCACGGACTCTACCCACCCATTTAATCTCCTCCCACAGCCCGTGTACACTCTCCCCTATCACAGACTCTACCCACACATTTAATCTCCTCCCACAGCCCATGTACACTCTCCCCTATCACGGACTCTACCCACCCATTTAATCTCCTCCCACAGCCTATGGACACTCTCCCCTATCACGGACTCTACCCACACATTTAATCTCCTCCCACAGCCCATGGACACTCTCCCCTATCATGGACTCTACCCACCCATTTAATCTCCTCCCACAGCCCATGGACACTCTCCCCTATCACGGACTCTACCCACCCATTCAATCTCCTCCCACAGCCCGTGTACACTCTCCCCTATCACGGGCTCTACCCACCCATTTAATCTCCTCCCACAGCCCATGGACCCTCTCCCCTATCACGGACTCTACCCACCCATTTAATCGCCTCCCACAGCCCATGTACACTCTCCCCTATCACGGACTCTACCCACCCATTTAATCTCCACCCACAGCCCGTGTACACTCCTCCCCTATCACGGACTCTACCCACCCATTTAATCTCCTCCCACAGCCCGTGTACACTCTCCCCTATCATGAACTCTACCCACCCATTTAATCTCCTCCCACAGCCCGTGCACACTCTCCCCTATCACGGACTCTACCCACCCATTTAATCTCCTCCCACAGCCCGTGTACACTCTCCCCTATCACGGACTCTACCCACCCATTTAATCTCCTCCCACAGCCCATGTACACTCTCCCCTATCACGGACACCACCCACCCGTTTAATCTCCTCCCACAGCCCGTGTACACTCTCCCCTATCACGGACTCTACCCACCCATTTAATCTCCTCCCACAGCCCGTGTACACTCTCCCCTATCACGGACTCTACGCACCCATTTAATCTCCTCCCACAGCCCGTGTACACTCTCCCCTATCACGGACTCTACCCACCCGTTTAATCTCCTCCCACAGCCCATGTACACTCTCCCCTATCACGGGCTCTACCCATCTATTTAATCTCCTCCCACAGCCCATGGACACTCTCCCCTATCACGGACTCTACCCACCCATTTAATCTCCTCCCACAGCCCATGTACACTCTCCCCTATCACGGACTCTACCCACCCATTTAATCTCCTCCCATAGCCCATGTACACTCTCCCCTATCACGGACTCTACCCACCCATTCAATCTCCTCCCACAGCCCGTGTACACTCTCCCCTATCACGGACTCGACCCAGCCATTCAATCTCCTCCCACAGCCCGTGTACACTCTCCCCTATCACAGACTCTACCCACCCATTTAATCTCCTCCCACAGCCCATGGACACTCTCCCCTATCACGGACTCTACCCATCCATTTAATCTCCTCCCACAGCCCGTGGACACTCTCCCCTATCACGGACTCTTCCCAGCCATTTAATCTCCTCCCACAGCCCGTGTACACTCTCCCCTATCACGGACTCTACCCACCCATTTAATCTCCTCCCACAGCCCATGTACACTCTCCCCTATCATGGACTCTACCCACCCATTTAATCTCCTCCCACAGCCCATGTACACTCTCCCCTATCACGGACTCTACCCACCCATTTAATCTCCTCCCACAGCCCGTGTACACTCTCCCCTATCACGGACTCTACCCACCCATTCAATCTCCTCCCACAGCCCATGGACACTCTCCCCTATCATGGACTCTACCCACCCATTTAATCTCTTCCCACAGCCCATGTACACTCTCCCCTATCATGGACTCTACCCACCCATTTAATCTCCTCCCACAGCCTGTGTACACTCTCCCCTATCACGGACTCTACCCACCCGTTTAATCTCCTCCCACAGCCCGTGGACACTCTCCCCCTATCACGGACTCTAACCCCACCCATTTAATCTCCTCCCACAGTCCATGAACACTCTCCCCTGTCTCGGACTCTACCCACCCATTCAATCTCCTCCCACAGCCCATGTACACTCTCCCCTATCACGGACTCTACCCACCCATTTAATCTCCTCCCCACAGCCTGTGTACACTCTCCCCTATCACGGACTCTACCCACCCGTTTAATCTCCTCCCACAGCCCATGAACACTCTCCCCTGTCTCGGACTCTACCCACCCATTCAATCTCCTCCCACAGCCCATGGACACTCTCCCCCTATCATGGACTCTACCCACCCATTTAATCTCCTCCCACAGCCTGTGTACACTCTCCCCTATCACGGACTCTACCCACCCATTTAATCTCCTCCCACAGTCCCATGTACACTCTCCCCTATCACGGACTCTACCCACCCATTCAATCTCCTCCCACAGCCCATGGACACTCTCCCCTATCACGGACTCTACCCACCCAATTCAATCTCCTCCCACAGCCCATGGACACTCTCCCCTATCACGGACTCTACCCACCCATTTAATCTCCTCCCACAGCCCATGTACACTCTCCCCTATCATGGACTCTACCCACCTATTTAATTTCCTCCCACAGCCCATGTTCACTCTCCACTATCACGGACTCTACCACCCGTTTAATCTCCTCCCACAGCCCATGTACACTCTCCCTATCACGGACTCTACCCACCCATTTAATCTCCTCCCACAGCCCATGGACACTCTCCCCTATCACGGACTCTACCCCACCCATTTAATCTCCTCCCACAGCCCGTGTACACTCTCCCCTATCACGGAATCTACCCACCCATTTAATCTCCTCTACACAGCCCATGTACACTCTCCCCTATCACGGACTCTACCCACC